>NC_051186.1:86011458-86311458 GCF_013339695.2 Rhipicephalus sanguineus
ATGCGGCTCGCGGGATCACATCGCATCAGATATGCGGTGCCCAGCGCATGGGAAAGGTTGTTTGTTTTGCGGTCGCAAGGGCCACTTTCAAAATGTATGCAACCGCAAACGGGCTCAAGTGCAAGGCAGGGTCCGCGAAGTAGAATGTGATGACGATGTATCGTGTTGACTGTGGAACGTTCCGCTCGTAAGGGAATTCACGTAGAAGTGCTGGTTTCGAACGTCAGGCTTACACTTCTTGTTGATTCAGGGTCATCCGTTTCAATTTTGTCAGAGCAAGCATTCCGTTGACATTTTCAGAGCATTTCGCTTCTGCCTGCCCCGCACGTCACATTGTTTGACAATTCCCAACGTTCCATTTGCGTGCTAGGTTGTTTCACAGCAGATGTACAGTTCAAAGGGCGCACCGCGTCACTCTGTTTTTATGTTGTTCGCCGAGGAACTTGTCTTATCGGCCTTGACGGCATTAAAGCCTTAAATTTTCGCATTGAGGGTTCTACTCTCACGTGCTTACATACGACTACGTCTGTTGCTCCGTTGACATGTGTCAATGACACGGTACCTCGTTGCACTTCCGTTCCACTTGCCAACATTTCCGCACTGTCCAACGCGCAACCCGGTCCAGAAAATCTTCCGCCAGCCTTGGCAAGCGAGTTCGCTTCACTTTTCAGTTCCAACTTGGGCCTTGCTAAGGGGTTCACGCATCGGGTTAAGACGCGTCAGGGCGTGCAGCCTATAACTTCCAAACTTCGCCGTCTGCCATACTCTCTCCGTGCGCCAGTGTCAAATGAGCTTCAAAGGTTATTAAGCCTTGACATCATCGAGCGCATCGATGCTTCCGAATGGGTGTCCCCCATCGTCGTTGTTGACAAGAAAGATGGCAGCATCAGGATCTGCGTAGATCTCCGAGAACCGAATAAGGCTATTGTTCCAGATAGTTTCCCGTTGCCTCATACAGAAGAGCTTCTCCATGCTTTGGTAGGCGCTACACATTTCTCAAAACTCGACTTGGCTTCCGCTTACCATCAGGTTCTCTTGCACCCTGACAGCAGGGACCTAACAGCCTTCATCACTCACGATGGACTTTTTCGATTCAAGAGAGTATGCTTTGGGTTAGCTTCTGCCCCAGCGGCATTTCAGAAGATGATGGCAGTAATCCTTGACCGTTGCCCTGGTGTGTTGTTCTACATTGACGATGTGATCGTCTTTGGCAAGACTGCAGAAGAGCACCTCTTGAACCTGAAAACAGCCCTGCAGAAGATCAAGGATGCGGGCTTGAAACTGAACAACAAATGCGTCTTTGACGTTCCAGAGCTCGCATTTCTTGGGCACAAGGTCACTGCACGTGGTATTTCGCCACTTCCTGAGAAGATTGACTCCATAGTTAACACTCCCGTGCCAACCGATGTTGCTGCCCTCCGTTCGTTCTTGGGTCTTGTAGAGTACTACTCGAAATTTGTTCCACGTTTGGCACAAGTGGTCGAGCCTATGAGAGTCTTGCTTCGCAAAAATGAGCCATTCATCTGGTCAGCCGAAGCAGACAACAGTTTCAGAAGGGTCAAAAAAATGCTTTCGTCGAGCACAGTCCTTCAAATGTTCGATCCTGCGCTTCCAGTCATTGTATCGACAGATGCTTCCGACTGTGGGCTGGGAGCAGTCCTCCAGCAACAAGATGGCCAAGAACTTCGCACAGTCGCTTTCGCATCTCGTACACTGTCCCCAGTGGAGAGAAAGTATTCAGTCGGGGAACGAGAAGCACTGGCATGTATTTGGGCATGTGAGCGATGGCACACGTACCTTTGGGGTCGCCATTTTAAAATTCACACAGACCACCAGGCGCTTGTCTCCTTGCTGTCGTCACAAGGACGTGGAAGACGCCCGCTTAGAATCGCACGCTGGAGCGCACGACTGCTTTGTTATAACTTCACTGTTGAATACCGCAAGGGGTCCACGAACACTGTTGCAGATGCACTTTCTCGGCTGCCAGCACCTACCTCAGAAGCAGAGCTTGCAAAGGAGGAAGAAATTGTGTCGCTCGTTCAGCCAGCCTGTGTAGCAAAGGAGAAGTTCAGTCAGGCCGTCCTTGACGATGGCTGTCTAGAAACCGTCAAGTCCTTTGTGCTGAGTGCCTGGCCGCCACAAAAGTCCTTACCAGAAGAGGTGAAGCCGTTCTACCTTATTAGAGAGGAACTTTCTGTTGTCGATGATCTTCTACTGCGAGCAGAGCGCCTCGTGGTTTCGTCCTCTCTCACTGCCCAGTTCATTTCCACCGCACATGAGACACATCCTGGTATCACGCGCACGAAAGCGCGACTTCGTGAGCGGTTCTGGTGGCCACGAATGGATAAGGAAGTAGAAACAGCAGTGAAAAACTGCCACATCTGCCTCGAGGCCGATAAATCTGCCAAGACATCACCAGCGCCACTGCAACCTGTTGAATGGCCTGAATGACCATGGCAAAAGCTCGCCTTAGACATTGTTGGCCCCTTGGAGCGCGCACCTCACAACAGCAGATTTGCTATAACGCTTGTTGATTACCACTCCAAGTGGCCAGAGGTATATTTTTGCCGCGAGGTATCCACGAGCACAGTGAAAGACTTTTTAACTAGTGTTTTTTGCCGCGAAGGCTACCCCGAGGAAATCGTTTGTGACAACGGGCCTCAGTTCACTTCCCGGGAATTCATCACCTTTCTGAAAGACAGGGCCATCCGTCTTTTGCATTCATCGGTGTACTACCCCCAGGCGAATGGACAAATTGAACGATTCAACAGGACATTCAAAAGCTTTGTTCAAGTTTCACTTCTCGAAGGACGACCCCTCCGACAAGCAGTCATGGACTATCTTGCTATCTACAGGGCTACTCCACAGGCAACCACTGGGGTTGCCCCTGCTGTTCTACTGCATGGTAGAATGCCCAGAACCAGGCTGGACGTCGTTGGCTTCTCAGCACCAGCATTCGCTAAAGACCCGGCTAAGGAATTGGCGCGACTACGTCGTAGGGTCCGGCGTCAACAGCGGAGCAGCAAGCTGTACACAGACAAGAGGAGAGCTGCCAAGGAACCTGGGATAGCTGCAGGCGACATTGTTCGTGTCAGGAAACCATCCGTTCGCTTTAAGGGCGACTGCTCTTTCTCTTCACCAACTAAAGTGTTGGAAAGGAAGGGACCTGCTTCTTACAGGCTTGAAGACGGCCGTACGTGGAATGCCTCCAAGCTTTCCAGGGTTCCAGAGGGGGGTGATTCCCACCAGTCGCAGCCACCTGTGCCGCAGTTTCCAGTCTCGGTGCCCCAGCATGCGGTACCGGATCCGCCACCTGCTGGCGTACTGCAACCTGCCGTGCCGCAGCCGCAGTCTCCTGGCGTACTGCAACCTGCCGTGCCGCAGCCGCAGTCTCCTGGCGTACTGCAACCTGCCGTGCCGCAGCCGCAGTCTCCTGGCGTAATGCAACCTGCCGTGCCGCAGCCGCTGTCTCCTGGCGTAGTGCAGTCTCCTGTGCTGCAGCCGCCTTCTGGGACGCAGTCGCCATCTTCTGGGGTACTGCAGCAGCCAACCTCAGCAGTACACCATTCAGAGCGGCCGACCCGAAGGCGCCGGCCACCAGCCTGGCTTCAAGATTATCAGACCAACTTTTAATTTACGGTCTGAAATTGTGCTTATTCTGTACTATGTAAATAAGTAGTGTAAATACTTGGGTTTTTGTTACTAATACGTACTAACAACTAACCACTAAAACTAAGGGGGGGGAGTATGTTGTATTCAGTTTTGGTTTCGTTCTTCGTCCTTCATCCCCCAGGGGGCGCATTTACTCATTGCCATATAAACCATGTATCGTAGTCAATAAAGGCGGTTCTTGTTCCATTCATCGTGGCGGCTGGAGTCTGACTCCCTTCCTTAGACATCACAGATGGCTCTTTTAGGTGTTTCAGCATAAAAGAGGCACGTATAATTCAAATTAACATAACCGTTATATACGGAATTAAAACCTTTGCAGTCATGAGGGGGAGTTCTTAACAAGTGCTCATGACAGCATTTATGTGGCGATGACAGACAGTTCGTTCGAACTGTGATATTCGGCTAAGTAGTTTCTTTGAAGATGCTGAGTTGCATACCTTCGAATCCACAGGTGCATGCCGCGGTCGAAGTACCTGAAGAAACGAATCAATGAGAGAAAATAAGTGGGGCGCTCCTTTAAAAATAACAAATCACATATACAGCACAAGACTAGTTCAGGGGAAGATGGAGGTTTGAAAGGATGAAAAAACCCCGAACAGGGACTATTGCTGGAGTCAACGTTTCGACAGGTGGACTTGTCTTCGAAGTCCGCGGGCAGGTGCACTTAATTGTATAAGCTTTTGATCCAGTGACATCGCCTGTTCAACACTTCTTCATCAAAATAACACACACAACAGTCGGACTCATGTAATAAACTTCGTGCTTGTTGCTGTTCACTTACGTGTAATCTTCCTGTTCTCTTTCGTTCATCCACCTATCTCCCTATCACGAATACATGGTCATAAAAGAAACACTCGCGAAATTTCTTGCAGTACGAAAGCATTTCAATCGTCCTTCTTTCCCCGCACCATTAAGGAATTGAATAAACAGCCACTGGTCGGGGTGTGCACAAATGATGAAGACGTAGTAAGTGTGCCAAGACGCCATATTTGTGGTAGCGAGTAGAGCTTATTCTGACTTGCGTGACCTACGCTTTGGGTGTGATTACTCTTCCTGTATTTACCATTGGTGTGTTTGCTCTAGGTGTGTTCACTTTGTAATCATTCGCTTTTTTTTCTTCTCTGTGTAACATCCCCCCCCCCAACAGCAATACCTTCGGACGATTGTTGTATAATAAACAAATAAACGGAAATATCTACAAAAAGTTTCAGCCGACTTGTTCCGTGCCTTTAACAATGACGATTGCACCGATCGCCTTGGCGTATTGGGTATGAGGTGCTCAACATGTTCTGACTTCACTCACCTCCAGAAACGCGAGCACCGGTGTAACCTTGCAATGCAGGGAGCGGTAGCCGGTACCTCGATGCCCTCCACTCTGGCCAGGGAGCCGGCGAAACCGTAGTTGAACAGGTAGCTCACGTAATAGTTAAATTCCAGAGCAAGGGCGTAGCCCGCCAGGCTGGCGTAGTCTAATCTGTTAGACATCCAGGCCCACTTGGTCATGGCCGAACTGCGACCGAAGATCGTGGAAAAAAATGACAGAGTGTGCACCACGTGTTGCGATGTAGTCTATTGCCCATTTGTCTGCTCATAGGTTCATATAACACGAGAAGCCTATGGCTGAGATATGGCGCCTTGGCCACAAGTGGAACGTGCTAAGATTCCCATCACTTGGTCTAGTATACAGACAAAATACCCAGAAAGTGGTTGGTTGGTTGGTTCGTGAGGTTTAACGTCCCAAAGCTACTCAGGCTATGAAAGACGCCGTAGAAGAGGGCTGTGGATAATTTCGACCACCGAGGGTTCCTTGACGTGCACTGATATCGACAGTACACGGGACTTCTAGCATTTCACCCCCAAATAGCGTTATGCAAAGTGCTTTCTTTCAGCAGGAAATTGACCTATGCATAGTAGTCGACGTGTGTCTGAAGCTTCTTTAGTGTACATTTCTACAATAATGGCCTATTTTATATTTGATATACATATTATTGCTGTGTACTATTTCCGTGTAAAGATAGTGTACTGTGTTTAGTATAATTTTTTTTAGGAATGTGATCTTTCATTTTCTCAACTGCACCATTTTTCTCTTCTGTAGATTTCTTTTTTTTGCTCTTGTACCCGCCACCTCCACCAAGATGTCATGGGGGTAAAAATATAGGCACATTGTGTTCTTACATAGTATTTACACTGATGGGAAATGTGACTTAACATTGAAGGAAACATGCGAAAGCGTTTCAGGAAATTATTGCCCTCATTAAGTTACAGAGCATCGCATTTAGCTCTTCGCATACCGCCGTAAAAATATCGCATTTCATTTGCTCCATAGTTAGTCATAGTAAAACACCGATGCTGTTGCATCATAAATAAACTTCGTCGAACCGCGCAGCCCTCAAGAAAGAGGTAAATGACATTTAGTGGCGAAAAGCGCGACTGAGGCAACGAATGCTTTGAATTTAATCTAGAGGAACCTTTACAAAATGAGGCCCTGGCGGTTTCAAAAGTCCGAAATGCCCATAGGTTGTTAAAACTACGCCGGTATGGATGGATGGAAAAACTTTATTTCGTCAGAAAACAGTTGGGGACGATCCCGTGTTAGATGGCCATCAACCCAAGGTTGACGGCGACCTGTGTGGCCCACTCCACGACCCTTGTCTGGACGACTGGGTCCGAGCTGGTCAACACGGCCTCCCACTGCTCGAGAGAGGGATCACGCATAATATCCGCCGACGGCGGCACCATGCTACATTCCCACAGTATATGGTCATAACTTGTCACTGCCTGGCACCATTTGCATTGTGGCTTAATCTCCTCCGGGTATGTTTTGCTGAACACGTATGAGTTGGGAAAAGATCGCGTCTGCAGTTTTCTCCAGACGCATTCCTGCGCCTTGGTCAACCGCTTGTGCGGGGGCGGATAAAGCCTCCGCTCTAGTTTATATTGATTGGTGATGTCGACACCAGCCCATCTCTCGCGGACCTACCCGGAACGAACGGCTCACCTGCCCGGCTGACGAAACCTCGAGCGTTCAGGTGAGCCGCCTCGTCCCCAGGGTTTCCAGAGAGTGCTGGTACCCAGACAATTTCTATTTCCCGAATTTCTCGCCCCGCGGCTCGGTGCAGCAGTCGTGCGGCGGTGACCGATATTCTGCCCCTCGCCAGATTTCGAATGGCTGTTTTCGAATCACTGAGAATCAGGTCAGGTTGAGAATTAGTTATAGCTAGCGCTATTGCCGATTCCTCAGCAGTTTCTGAGGAGCGGCTTTTGACTGATCCAGAGGCGACCAGTCGGTAAAAAAAAAAGTTAAGGCAGCTTCGCACTAGTGGTACCAAACCTGAAGGAAGTGCTTTATTTTTTTCTCTTTATTTGTTCCTCTCCTTGCCTCTGTGTTTCATATTTCTTTTCTGTCTCTGTTTATTTCTATTTGCTTGTCCTTCTCGCTCTTTCTATCTTTCTTTCTCTTTCTTCCCTTTATCTCTCTCTCTCTCTCTCTCTCGATTTCTCGCTTCCTCTATCTACCTCTTTCTCTCTCAATTTCTTTACTTCTTTGTTTGATTATCTCTCGTGCTCGCTTTCTTCCTCTTTCTGTCATGCTCTCTGTTTTTAAATGTCTTTTTTGTGTCTTTTTCTCTGTCTGTGTATCCTTTTCTGTCTTTCTTCCGTTTTTTCCCACTATACTACGGCTTGCAAAGCCTCACCCGCCCCCCCCCCTCCTCCTTTACTTCCTCCTCACTCTCACTTCACTTTCCCAACCCTTGCTATGCTGTACTATACAAAGCTATGTTACACTCTGCTAGCGTGCTTCGATAGCCGAGTGGTTAGAACTCTCGCCTTCGGATCGTGTGTAGACGGGCTGGAATCGGGCCTCGCCAAGCAATTTTTTTGCGCTAAGAATTTCTCTCTTTCTTTCTGTCTCTGTTGCTTTCTCTATTTTGTACTCGTTCTCTCATCCATCAGAGAGTTATTGCATCCCACGCCGGACAAATCGGCGCACGTGTTCTGGGAGCGAAGCAGGAAATGAAGAAGAAGGCGAAGAGAGCGCATGCCGGTTCATGACGATGACAATTTCTGTTTGCGACTAACGGGGCTTCTCCGAGCTTAAACAGATCTTCTGTTCAAACCCAAGCAAACTCATAACAAACCAAAATTTACTTTCTAGTACTCACCTGTAAAAGAAGTGTGCCATGAGTTCCATGAGTAAATAGTGGGCGCCATTACGGAGCAACCTCGCGATGGCCACAGCAATCTCCCGCAGCGTGCAACTTGGTTTTGGGCCTTCCGACTGCGCAGAAGCGCACGCAGGTTTCTTAAAAACGGTGCGAGAGAAAATTTACGCAGATAGATAGATAGATAGATAGATAGATAGATAGATAGATAGATAGATAGATAGATAGATAGATAGATAGATAGATAGATAGATAGATAGATAGATAGATAGATAGATAGATAGATAGATAGATAGATAGATAGATAGATACGTGCCTAGTGCGTGTAACGGTGTCGAAGAACAGCCGTGATTAGCAAAGTCTGCCAAAAAATCTAGGCTTTTAAGCATGCGTGACTGCCAGCTACTATAGCCTACACGTTGTTCTATGCCATCCCCCTATGACATCCTATCGAAACTCACATCCTTTTCATACCCTATCGAAACTTGCGCATCCTGTTATTCCGGGACACGTGCATAGAGTTTCTTAAAATGACCTAGAGGGAACTCTGGCGCTGCGATCGTTCAGCCACCATGGGAATGATGGGTAGTACACGGATTTGCCTAGTCTTCGTGCTTGTGGGCTTCGAACGCACTTGTGGCTTTGTTTATTGCTATGTTTTGGTTTTCTTTCGGTTAAAAGAATGGATCGTTGTGAACTTCGTGACCAGATTTGAATCGGTGAGCCTAAAGAAGTTAAAGTGGTGAAGTGAAACTGCTGATTTTTGCTGAACTTCGTTTTGCGACAAAGCGGATGCAGGCGACGCGGAGCCAAACGGAGCCGAAAGAACGAAGTTTAGACAAATCCGTGTACTACCCATGATTCCCATGCTGGCTGAAGCGCGATGCATTGCAGCTCCCATAGACACTAGCGCCAGAGTTCCCTCTAGTAAGTATTGTAGGAAACTCTATGGACACGTGGAGGTATACGTGAGAGAGAACCGTTCAGGAATTTTATTTCTTCACGCACCCGAATAAAGTTATCTATCTATCTATCTATCTATCTATCTATCTATCTATCTATCTATCTATCTATCTATCTATCTATCTATCTATCTATCTATCTATCTATCTATCTATCTATCTATCTATCTATCTATCTATCTATCTATCTATCTATCTATCTATCTATCTATCTATCTATTCTATCTATCTATCTATCTATCTATCTATCTATCTATCTATCTATCTATCTATCTATCTATCTATCTATCTATCTATCTATCTATCTATCTATCTATCTATCTAATCTCTATTACGCAAGTTAATCGACGTCTGGCTGACACAGGCACTTCAACTGCCATCTGTATATGCCAGGCCTCAGACATTGGGCGCGTTTCTTCATTCCTGTTCCTGCATTTAAACTCTTGACAATATAAAATAGATTAGATGGTGAGCCCCTGGTTAACGACCCCTTAAGTTCCATTAATCTCTAACACAGCAGCCTGCCTGAACTACGTAGAAGCAGCCGCATCTGAACGGAACGTATATTTCACACCAGTAGAGCAATCAATAAATTTGCTGGTGTGTTTTAGGAAAGAAACGTGTCTTCCTTTTGTCTATTAGCTGCTCTCATTTTGTGCATTACTTATCGTCTAATTTGGTATTACCTGCTGAAAGAAATATGCGAACTGACGTCAGCCTGTTGCGTGTGACTATATGGCCATCACTGGGATTTCCGCCATATGGTACCAAAGAACCACATATCATAACATACCTGGGCTATGAAGTCGTCGTAATTCTGCGGTGGTCCCAGGTATACCGTGGGCAGGTACAACATGTAACCCAGCGTCTTCCAGTATGAAGGCCACCTACGTTGGTTGTTCCCGGTGTTCTTGCGACGCTCGGCTTGAACGAAATCGACGGTGAAGCTGAGGCCACGCAGTATGTTCCAATGGTAGATGACGTATGAGGCCCTGTAGGCCATCAAACCGTACCTGGGATACATGTACTGAACGACAGAAAAAAAAAAGAAGATAATCTGCATCTGCTGCCTGTATGCTCTGCTTCGGCAATCTGAACTAAACACTATCGGTGGACGTCACGCATATTTAGACAAATCGGTTACAGGTGAAGCTTCCTCTGACGCGTTTAACTGGAAGGTCTTCAATATGACACTTATTTTTCCCTTACACGGAGCTCACTGTTCCTCGTGCCGTACAGGAAGCTCTGGTTTGACATCATTCACCTAACTTTCGCCTATTACAAGCCCCAGTTATAGTGCATGTGATTAAGAATTGTTGGGGTTTAACGTCCCAAAACCTCGATGTGATTATGAGAGACGCCGTAGTAGAGGGCTCCGGAAATTTCGAACACCTGAGGTTCTTTAACGTGCATCTAAATCTAAGCATACGGGCCTCGAGCATTTGCGCCTCCATCAAAAATGCGGCCTCTTCACGTGCGTTGGACAAAATGTTCCACATTCGCAGGGGTCCAAAGTTTATATTTGGGCCCATGCCCGAGGACACAAGACAAAAAGGTGCCAAAGACGAATAGACCACTGTCTTCGGCTAACATATTAAAGGGCGATAGGGTGCGTCACTCCGGAAGCACAGTGTGAGCGCTCCAGAACAACGCGTAAGCGTTGCCACTACCCGGATAAGGAAGGGGTGACAATCAAAGCTGTCGGTTTAATAACTTGAAGTCTTGTCTTTTAGATGTGCTATATGGACAAGAAGGTGCAAATTCGAGGGGTTTGACGATTTCTTCGCGCCATTTGAATTATCATAATCTTCCCTACACAGGTCAGACCTCACAGTCCAAATTTGGGCCCTCCAGCAGGCACGCGAAACGGCGATGTGGGAGACCTGAGCCCGGGTAATTAAACTGTAGGACACTAAAAATTTTTTTACCAACCAACCAACTGAATATGAGTCTCAGCTGCTTTTAAGTGCGAATGCACTTTATAAGCGACCCTGTGTCCGCCGTCCCATAGCAACGGCGCGAGGAAAGGAGAGGAGCGTCTGTAGCAACGGCGCAGCGACGTCACACCCCACGTGACTGCACGCGCTCCGCCTCCTCACCGCGGTTTGCGCGGACGCGCGCCGGCTCCGCACCGCTCTTCTAGGTGGCATTGGGTGCAGTGCTTCGCCGCTCCTTCTCTCGCCGTTCGCTCTCTCTCCTCCCTGCGCCCCACTCTCCCGTCCGCTGGCTGGGCGCCTCTCGAAATGTGTGCTCGAGACGCCGCTGTGAAACGCCAACGGCGACCACAAGGCTGAGATTATGGCCGTCAGGTACAATGACAACACAAACAGGTGCTGATGAATGTGTAAATAAATGTTTACGGTACAAATCCTCGTCTCGTCATTAATTTACGCCATTAAAATTACTGCGCCGTGTACTCTCGGCGCAAGAAATGCATTCGCATTTCCTCACGATTCCCTTCGGGGAGGTGGGGGCATTTTTTTAAGCATTTCGCTGTTAAACTAAGACTTTACTAGGAACCTACGCGTTCTTAGGCGTGTTATCGCCATACCTAACGTATACTACGCGTTTATTCCAGGCTGTTTGTGACGTTGTTAGTATATATATTGCCACTGTTTCTTTTCCTCATATACTGTTCTAAAGTATAAACTCAAGCTTTTTTCTTTAGTTTATATTTTTATGTAGATACGGCTTCCAGAGAGTGGGCTTTTGAGGGATCGATTTTGTCGGATTGTCACAGGTAATAAGTAACCTGCAGTGACTGCGCAGGTTCCTTGTATTGCCTTAGACGAAAAACAAAAGTGACACGCAGACCGAGCAAACAGGTTAACCAGTTCCCTCACCTCAAGTGCATTAAACGGGATAAATAACTTTTGGTAGTGGATCACGGTGGCCACCACGTAGCACAGTGCTGTGCTGCCCAGCGAGGCCGTGACGTAGAAGGCGGCGTGTTGCGCCAAGAACAGCAGCGCCACTTCCCAACCGAAGGTGAATGTCACAGACAGGGACGAGTAAACGGAGTAGAAGACGGGTACCAGCTGCGAAAATGTTAAGGGAGATGCGGTGAGTAAGTAAGCAAGTACTGGTACAGAATATCGATTATTTCGTTGGGTGAGTTTCCGAATCTTATATTATTAAACTCACAGGTTTTGTTTTGCATCGGAGGACCCCTTGCCAGATTTGGGCTTTGTAAACAGACGAGTACGATGCATTGACGGGCCCACTTTTAATTAGGTCCCGGATAAAGTACTATATATAGCCAGGACACTATACCACTTTCGTCTGTCTTCCTGGCTATAGCCAGCACTTTATTCAGGACTCGATTATCAAGAATGTAGGTGACCTACGCGACTGCAAAGGACGCCGCACATGCGTAGCGCGAAAGCAGTCAAACTTTAATGGCGTACTGACACCAATTTTTGAAGTTGACTTTACTATGCGTCACAAAACTCCTGCATACAGGGACGGCTCTCAGCAAGTATGAAGCCCAGGAAATGCTGCTGAGGTCTTTGATTTTGGCATCAAAGTCAATTTTCGCATGGCGCACGGACTGACATCGACACCAGCGCGACGACAGGCTGCAGTATCAATTCTGGTGAGCTCACGCACGAGAATGGCCAAGTTGCGATGGAGTCAGGTACCAGAACATAGAGCCTGCTCGTCACCAACATAGACACGGGGCAGAGCGGCCGTGGAAACTTCCCAATATCTGGTGCGAGCTCGTTACGAGCAGCTCGTGCGGCGTCCGGACGTCAGGGTACAGTAGGAACTCAAAACTAGCTTTTAAAACACGTAATTACTTTTTCAGGGCGCATTCAGGCTTACCAGTATATTCCCTGGCCTTTTGAGGGCAAGGCCTTTCATTTGACGCAAGAAAACGACAGCTCAATGTTTTCACGTCCGTATCCCTTTAAAACAGAAAAGGCGGCGCGCCGTTTCAGGGAGACACGCCTGGAGAAAGAGACAGAGAGTGGTTACGTAACAAGCGCATCCATACGTAACAGGCGCTGCTCGCGTCGTCACTGACAAGGGCCTGTCAGTTCAATTCTTCATACAATGCGGAGCTGCATGCTCTGTGATGCAAGGTAGAACTAGTAGAAAAATTGGCCGCGTATCTGTGTGCTTCGCTGCAAATGTCGTCGAAAGCCGATAGTCTTCTGCCGGCCGTACTACACGAGCCCTCCTCCTCTATGTTGAACCGCCGCATCTGGCTCATAGCGTCGCATTTTCAGTGCAGCCTAAGAAACATTATGTTCTTTAGAATTACTTATCCATGTATTTTCTAGTAAAGGAACACACCACCTTATACTTATGTATTGACGTTGCGCCTCAGAATGTTCACATGTATGAACGGCTGCCCCATTTGAAGGTGGCTGGGCGTTCCACAAGTGGTTAAACTTTGGCCGGGTGGCTGAATCGGGTGACAGACAGACAAACGGAAAGACAGACAGACCAAAATTTCTGCGTTTGTGTTCCGCAAGAAAGACTATCGTCTTTAAAATGTATGTCGCGACAGTGTCCCGCGCGTCCGCGCCACCGCGCGGCAAGCAGGGGCACGCTAGAGTGCCTCGATGCGCGCGGCCATGAAGGCACCCTAGGGCACGCTCTCCACCATTCTCTTCGTATTCCCGGAACGGGAGTCACGTCGCAGAAGTTGAGGTCTCGAGGCGCGCGCGCGCCCGCCAGCTCGACAGCTAGCGGCGAGTGGGAGGCGACACTGCGCACGCGCGTTGCTATTACAACACGTGTCAAGGAGGCGCAGCTTCAAGCCTAAACACATGCACAAGAAAGTTTTTACCTGTTTGTAACGGGAGCAGTGGAGCTATCGCTCTAAAGAAAAGAGGCGGGCCTCGGCACCTGGACATAACGCGCTCCTGCGCCTACGGTTGGGAGGAGTATGCAGCGCTCGCGGGCGCTAGCCTAGGCGAAGGGAGAGATGGTCTGCTTTGGCTGAGAAGCCCGACTTCTGAAAGCTTGATAGGAGCGCTGTTTAATCGGTTGTAACGTGTCATATAATGAACTGATTTGAATAATTCTTTAGGTAGAGCTCTGAAAATAGGACGCGTTACAATTTCCAATGTGTAATCCAAGTTCGCAGTGAATTTGGTGAGGGATATAACCAAACCAAATACGTGAAAGCTGACTGTCGAACTGAGATGTTTGTTGAACGCATGAAGAAAACAACAGAACACACACGCACGCACACACACGTGCGCGCACACACACACCTACCTTGTGACAAATTAGAGATTACTTTCAAGTGTTCACGAACTGACGTTGTTTCCTGTGACACCATCATTCGATGGGGTCCTGCTAACTGCTCTTTATGTTACTTCAGTAAAATCACGGCTAAGTTATACCGGGTCAATTGCGAATAGGCCCAGATTTCTTTCTGTGGCTAAGAAACTAAACTGACCTGTTTTTACTGAGACATCTGAATCTGCAGAGGGTCTGTGTGGCTAGTCTACTGGTATTTGTGACTCATAAGCGTATAGGTGTACAACGCATGCGCTTACCGATGGTGTCACGTGGGCCGTCACCCGGGCCAGCACAGGGTGTAGCAGGTACCACATCCACGCAGTTTGCATGACGTGCTTTGTTGTCTGCCATTCCCCATTCTGATTGTCCTGCGTAACCGGATGAGGAAGGTTTATAAGCGAGCATGAATTTCAATTAATGACAGACAGTTCTTGAATAAGCTGAAGTAAAACTAAGAAAGCTTCTGTACGAGCGAGGTTCATTTCTCCGAACCACAGTCTACTCTGGATTTATGTTTATCATGTAGGACGCCTCCTCCCTTCTGTAAGGTACTATGCACTTTTAGGGTAAAGCTAACTAACTAACTAACTAACTAACTAACTAACTAACTAACTAACTAACTAACTAACTAACTAACTAACTAACTAACTAACTAACTAACTAACTAACTAACTAACTAACTAACTAACTAACTAACTAACTAGTTGCCTAATTAATTGATTAAACATAATAATTAATTAAATAATTGGTTAATAAATAAATACCAAATTAAAAAATAAACAAGTTTCAGTGTCACGTGTAAAAGAAGTACGCAACTTATAATTTTATCTTCGTTTATTTACGTATACAGCAGCCCTATGCATATTTTATATCAATATCAAGAGTGGAAATGGTATACAGTACTAGTAATGCCCCAAAAATGCAACTCACTGATTTGACTAATAGTATAGTCACGAAAAACAAGAGATACACACGCAAAAGAAGAATGACAAAAAAAAAAAATGCGACAACTCAGATGTTAGTGAGATGCTCGCCAGTGGTAACAAAATATCTTCTTTTGACGATAAACAACGAATGTTGCGGGGCAGATAATTCCAGCGCTCTATTACGCGTGAAAAAGGCACAGTATTTGAATGTGTCAGTACTAGAAAGAAAAGTGCTGTGTTTGTTAAGGAATGGCAGTTAGGAGAATGCTAACAGGTTAGTACTAAACGCTCACACTGGAAACGAAAAATGTCGTAAATCTCGCTCACAAGGCGGGTAGCGGCTGATCTGCAGAAAAGCTAGGAAGTCATCGGCAAAGCGGAACAGTATTACAGCAGATTTAGAGGTTAGCCATGACGCACATGTCATGCCACGCTAATAGATGGTCGCTGAGCGCGAGTGCAGGCGTTTCAACCCTTCTATAGCGCGAGTACATGGCTTTCGACACGCACGGTGCCGGCCCAGTTCAGCAAAGCCTTCGAGTAAGAACGCCACTTAGCCCGCTTTCTAAATAATTGTTTTGTTGTCTGCCTCTTTCACCGCGTGCACCGGCTTTTGCTAGGTTCACTCAGCACATAAGCCTGGTCATGCGCAGCAGAACGTTATTCGAACAGGCAGTGCACGGTGTATGAATATCGAGCCTATTACAGTGAAACCTCGGTGATACGAACCTCATGGGACCACTAAAAATATTCGTATCATCCGAAATTCGTCTCACCAGAAAGCATGGAAAATTAGCATGCGACAAAAGAAAGCCGGCGTACATTTTCATTTATTGTTTTTCAGGGGCGCAGCAATGTCAGAAAAAGCCCTGAATGATTGTCAGTTAAGTTCATGGACGTCGGAAATCATACCAGCACTCGTAAATATACGGCCCGTACGCTCGTATTTAATTAATGAACCAAGTTCGTTGTGACCAACGACAGCAGTAGCCCCTTGCAAATTTTAGTATCCTTTTTTGCATGACACTGGACTACTGCAGCGAAAGTAACAAAAGAAGCGCTTTGGCGCGATCGATCAAGGCCACAAAATTACAGAACTACGGTCATGTGTTGTGATTTTGTTATCGTGGAGGTGCTGGGGATGTTTTTTTGGGAGATTTACGGCCGTGCCCGCACAAGTGCGACCTCAACGGTCGCGCATGTTGACGTTGTGAGGCCTGACTCCTTCGCCAAGACCGTCCTCGCCTTCTTTCGGTCCTCGTCCACCTTTCATAGGATGTCTGATGCCCGAGGCAGGCACGTGTAAACATAGTACAACGACAGCGGTCCGCGTCAACGCGTTAGAAAAAAAAGCATGGCGCTAATGTCCTCTGTAATCTAAACGCGAAGGCACACGGAGGCACATAAGAGCCTCAAAGATTCGCGCACAGAACCTCGGAGGCCGTGACGCTTCTCTGAAAGTTTATTCTGACCGTAAGAAAACTGTTTTTCTTACACCGTCATTCTGATCATTTGGCGGTGCGTCGCGAATGCCCACGCTTGCGTTCCCGCGTTGCACGTGCTTGGCGCGTCTTCCCCGACAGCGCGGACAGCACCTCTTCGTACCTGGGCGGTAGCGTACGTTCGTATCAAACGTCGCTGGGTGAAAATAGGTTCGCAACAACCATACTTCATTACATTGCAGGACAATGGGCCTTGGCCGGGACCAAAGAAAAATTCGTATCACCCCTAAATTCGTATGGGCTGTGATCGTATCACCGAGGTTTCACTGAGCTATTATAATATTTGCATGCGACGCATCTTTAATTTTCATCGCGCAGAAATACACCTGAATGTGCAGGCGCTGCCTTGTGAAGAGCACTGGCGAAAGGAAGAAAAGAAAGGACACACAGAGAAACATCAAGTGCTAAATTAATGAGGTCACATAGTCATAATTTTCGAGACATTATTGACCGCAAAGTCCACAGAAAACGCCTATCCTTCGACTAAACGATGAAGGGATTGCGTCGTGGTAAGTATTTACCTAACACATCCAAATATGTATTTGTAGTAGGACTGGCCGTAACACCCAGTGCCATGTAACCGCCGGTAGCTTACCTGCCTTTGCTTAAGACCAAAGGGGCTGTCGTTGAAGGAACTCCGCATATGGTCCAGTAAAAAGTACCCTAATAAATAAATAAATAAATAAATAAATAAATAAATAAATAAATAAATAAATAAATAAATAAATAAATAAATAAATAAATAAATATTCTGCCTCATTCAAGTTAGAATATGAGGCACCCTGAATGGGGGAGTGAGTGTACTCCGGAATTACTGAGAGTTTAGGGTTAGTTAATGTTCATCTAAATCTAAATACATGGGTGTTCTTACACTTCGACCCTTCGGAGTGCGGCCGCCGCGGCTGAAAATCGAACCCGTGTCATCGTTGCAAGAAACAGACGAAATGGCTGTGTCACCATACAATTGAAGAAAGAACCGAACAATCTAATCTCACACGGGACATATTGCAGTGAGTTAAGATTGTAAGAACGTAGAAAATAGGAGGTGAATTTTCTGATACCTGTTGTAAATTCTCTACACTAGCACCCGAAACCCCAACTTCGCAGTAATGAAGGGCAAGGTCTGAAGGTTTCGGTTGTTGAAAAGATTCTGCGGAACTTAAAGAACAACCGAACGAGTGCGCGCAGATAAAACAGTTATGCGTGGCTTAAACTGACTTCCTAAACGCCAGCAAACCGCGTAGCTGAGGGGAAGCCTCAGCGATGGAGTGCAATGTAATGAAAAGCTAGGACGCCATCAGTGGCGTCACACCAGTGGCGCAGCCAGGGGGTCACACCGGGCCCGTGCCCCCCCCCCCCCCCGAAATTTTTTTGTTATGGCATACAGAGCTCAAAATGACACTCGATAACATTCGCCTGCCTGATCCCCACTTCAGATCGAGGAGGTGCCCCCCCTCCTTCCCGAAAAAGAATTCTGGCTAGGCCCCTACGTCACACCACCTGCGCATGGCGCGGATGCGCGTTGCCTTCTCGAACGCCCGACTCCGCCCGACCACCTTCGCCGCTGCTCCTCGTCTGCGATCACCCCGTTCTCCTCTCCGCTTGACCACCTGCATGTCTGCAACCTCGGACTCTACTCCGCTAAACTATGCCATAGTCTCCTTCCTCCTTTCTCCACTCCTCAGTCTCATTTTCCTTTCCCACTCCTTGCTATAATACTATACGTGGCTATGCTGTGCTTTACCCTCTCCTCTCCTTTCTCTCTCCACTTTTTCCTCCTCACCCTCAATTCCCATTCCCGCCCCTTTGCTACACTAACTATAAATGGCTATGCTATGCTTTACCCTCTCTCCTCCTCACATTCACCATCATTTTTCTTTCCCACCCCCTTGATTCGGTCGGAGGATTTGATGACCTACGGTTGCGTCGTCCGCGATGCCGAGCACCGCTCACCGATCGAGGTTCGACTCTCCGCAGGGTGTCGGAACGGAGCGAAAACCAAAAACGAAAAACGAAAAAAAAATGATATTTTTGACCGGAACGAAAACGTAACCGAAACTTTATGTGTTATTTCGTTCTGGAGGGAAACCGAAATGTTTTCAATCGTTTTTCGGTTCACGAGAAAGCTTGGCAATCCGGAACAACTGAGGTCATGCAACGTGAGCATTTATGCACATCTCAGAGTACAGTATTCGCGCGTACCTCAGGCAGGAATTCCAAAGCAAAAAAACGCCAGGCCTGCGCTGAAACCGCAGCACAGTCACAGCGAAAGCTGGAAGAGCGGCGTTTCTAGAGCCTGTTAAGTTCTCTTGGGGCTACAATACAAGTACACTAGAAAGGTACCCACTACGCCATAAATCACAATTTTTGAGAAGTTGGGAAGCACATACTCAGCCATTATTCGTCATTCTGCGGAGAGCGAGGCACAAGCTACACGTCTGTAAGGCATTATGTGCAATTTCTTGACGCGATAACTGATGACGATGAAGAATTATGGCTCAGCCCTTTGTAATGGGTTGGAATCTTTAAACGGCCCACCAGTTATGTAATATGCATTGGGTGACGCCCGGTCGCTATTTCCCTCTCCCGTCATGCTGTATAACATACGTTGACGTGAAAGAGAGACGGAGGGGGGGGGGAAGAACTTTACTGAGACCCCGAGGAAATGGATCATGCGCTTATGGGCTTCCTTGGCAACCAATACAAGTGCACTTGCGAGGAACCCACTACGCTATAAATCATTGTAATTTCACTGAGACCCCGAGGCAGTGGATCATGCGCTTATGGGCTTCCTTGGCAACCAATACAAGTGCACTTGCGGGGAACCCACTACGCTATAAATCACTGTAATTTTTGAGAAGTAGGGCAGTAGGCACTGTGCCATTTTTCGTCATTCTACGGAGAGCGTTGGTACCTGCTAAACGCATGTAAGGCATTATGCGCACTTTGTTGATGCTGTGCCTGATGACGATGAAGAATTATGGCAGAGTCCTTTGTAATGGGTTCGAAGCATTCAACAACGTACTCGTTGCGCAATTCGCATTGTGTGACGCCTGGTTACAGAATTCGCGTTGTGCGACGCTTGGTGCTTATTTTACTCTTCTACCACGCTATATTGCATATGCTAATGTGGTTCCTTCCCGACATGAAGCCTGTATAGGACCTTTTTGCAAAGCAGTTTCAAGCACCGGCATGGCTCAGAGGTTGAATACTGGGCTCCCACGCAGAGGGCCCAGGTTCGAACCTCGTACCATCCTGGAATTTTTTTCTTATTTCGTTTTTTTTCTTATTTCGAGCGATACTGGTTACGGACACCGGCGGCGGCGGCGGCGGACAACTACGGCGCCAAAAACGGCCGGTGAAATGATCTCATAACAGCTTTCGCTGTAATATATGTTGAAATTGTGCGAAAAACGAAAACAGTGGCAACAAGAGATGTTTACATTAACGCAAATGGAGTTTTGCGCGCCTATCACGTAGGCCAGCTTGGAGAGGGCATGGTCAGCACCGAAGTTTGTTATGCCGTTATGAGATCACAACAGCCGCTTTTGGCGCCATAGTTGTCCGCCGCCGCCGGTGTCCGTACCGCTATCGCGTGAAATAACAAAAAAAAATGAAATGAGAAACAAATTTCTAGGATCGGATGGGATTTTAACCCGCGCCCTGTGCGTGGCAGTCGAGTATTCCACCACAGTGTCACGCTGGTGCCTGTAACTTCTCAGCAAAAATACTCCATACAGGCATCATGTCGGCCAAGGGATCGTGTTAACATATGTTATATAGCGTGGCAGAAGGGTAAAATAGCAACCTGGCGTCACACAATGCGAATTGCTCAAGGAGTCATGTGTTGAATGCTTTCAACCCGTTACAAAGGGCTCAGCCATAATTTTTTCATCGTCATTAGCCACAGCACAAAGTGCACGTAATGCCTCACATATGTGTAGCAGGTACCACGAATCTACGAAGAATGACGAAAAATGGCATAGTTAGTGCTTCGCTGCTACCGAAAAATTATGATGATTTATGGCGTAGTGGGTACCTTGCAGGTGTACTTGTATTAGTTTCCTCAAGAGAGTATAGAACGGGCTCTAGGCCGCTGTTCCAGCTTACGCTGTGACTGTGCTGCGTCTTCCGCGCAGGCCTGGCGAATTTATTGAGCCCGCTAAAAACTGTCGTTATTGACTTTTGAGAAAATAAATACTATGATTTTGAACGGTATAGTGCTGGTTTGTGCTAGTTGGTAGAAATTCGTGGTACAGTTTCTTCCACTCCTCTGAAGAACGTGGAAAGAACGTACTTTACCCCTGCCGCACTTTCTTAATTAAGAGGAGGGCAAGTAACTGTAACACAAATCCATTTTTTATTACCTTAACTTCAAATTTTTGCACAGAAAAACCGTTACGAACCGTTACGGAACATTTTATTTTTTTGTTTCGAAACAGAAACGCAACGGAACTTTTTGCGGTGGACCGAAACTAAAACCAAAACGAAAAATATTTCGTTCCGACACCCTGCCTCTCCGTGATGTCATCCGCATCTCGCCGATCGTCGTGTCATGATGGTTGCTTCGTCTGCCACGCCGAGCACCTCTCACCGATAGGCGCTTCGCCCCGTTCGTGATGTCCTCGTGCCTCTAGCCGATTGTGGCCCCGTCCCTGAACTTCGCTGACCGGATCCCCCCATTGCTTCCTATTATCCTTTTAATCCCTCCTTATCACTCCCACCTGAGAGCTACTGCTGAGGTGTCCTCCACTGAGAGAGACAGTTGCGGGGCTCTCTTTTTCCTTCCATTCCTTTTTTTTTATATATTAAGAATCACTACCCCCCCCCCCCCCTTCCCAGCTATACTTTATGGCTACGCTACGATATTCTCTACCATCTACCCTCTACCATCATCGGCAAAATATGAGCTGTCCGCCAGTCCCTGTAGAGATAGGACACCCGCGACCGCGCCCGGCCGATCTAAGTACGCATTTCCTGCCGGAGCAATGCAGCTCTTTCTCTCAGATAGTGTCATTTTGGCGTATTATCCTCGAGATCGAACAGCGTTGGCGGCGAACGGACGAAGCCCCGAACTGTGGATGCCGGTGGACTGTCGTCGCCCTAGCAGCAGTGTGTGTTGTGTTTGTTCGATAATTCATGGGGGAAATTGACCGGGACGATATGGTCGACGTTGCGTAACCTCATTTTTTCCTCTTTATAATAGAAGTTCGTAAAGTCAGTCGCTTTTTTTTGAGTAGCGATGCGAAAAGCATTAGTTTAATGCGACCACACCACATACGCTTGTCGCATTTCAACGTGTTGTGAGACTAATATTTATAACTTCGTGTTACATTGCCCTTGCCTCTGAGCACAATTCTGACTCATGTTGGGTACTATGTCACGCTTATCGTCGATGCCGACAAAGTTGTTGCGGTGGGCCACATCCCTGCATTCAGTGTCGTCTCTTCTACGTGCTGCTCTTATTATGCCGTGCTCGTTATCCCATTCGTGCTCCAGCCTTTCGGGCTTAGCAAAGACCCAAGAAAAGTCTACGTCAAGTCGACTGACGAGAAAAGAATAGCAGAATTCAACTTCTCATGCCCTGCTTGCAGGATGCTAATAAAACCTCAAGCTGTTCGGATATGGTTGGTCGCGGCAGCTGATCAAATATATACGCTACGGTAACTTCAACCTTGGTACTATATAAGGCCTCAATCGCTTTTGGATGATCCGTTTAAAAGATTCGGATAACAAATATATCAGCACGAACAGTGACGATCAACTCGCTCGCGCATGTTCATTCATCGTTTACATGGTCCGACCGTTTCCGACTCGCGAAACGACATTTTTTTACTCTGCACGAGATCATACCTCCGTGCTTTTCCTTCTCTACAAATTCTTCTCTTCTCTTCTCGGACATGAGCAACCTGTTTTCCTTTTTTTTTTATCGAGACCTTACGCTTACACCCACGTCAAGCGTTAAGCAAGTGCACCGGACCGATTTCGCGTTTGTGTTATTCTCAGACAGTCGCACGGAAAGGTGTAGGGACGCTCACAGCATAGAAACGAACTCCTACGATTTGGTTTTTGAACTCATTGCATCGCACAGAAGTGCGGCGTAGCTTCAACGGTAGCTGCTCAAATGCGAATGAGGAAATACTTTAACGAACATCAGCGACACCTCTGTGACCCATTTGCTTATATTTTAAAATGATTTACGTGTCCTAGCTTGGGATAACGTGTATATCCTGTTAATGACATGCCTGAATTTTTTCTAAGCTATAGGAGTCTGCGACTACCAGGCGTGCAGTTGTTGACTGACCACCAAGGTCGCTTGGGCGCTCGATGCATTTCCCGGTAGTGATAAGTGATCTTGTTAATCTTTATCTTCAAAATTTGACGAACGTAAGGCTATTGAGCTGCTCACTTAAGCAAAAATCCGCGCAGAGTCTGATTTTGGAGTTCTATAAGTGATGCGTAAGCGCAGAGTTCTTTTGTTAGGTTGTTTTTCAGGGGCACCGGCACGGTGTCTTGCATCTTCTTTCCAGCACTCGTCAGTGTCTCGAACTGCCCCACGGCACGCGCGTCCTGCGACCACTAAAACGCGTGTCTGACATCAAATTTTCGCAAAGTTGCAATTTTCCGGATGCGCGCAATTCTCCTTGTCGGCTGTGCATGTCGTTCCACTTATCTATCGCGAGTGAACAAAACGACTTAGGTGTAGCGAGCATATACAAATGATACTTTTGTTTTCTCGTGTACCAGCATGATACGTTAGTAAAACTTACTCCGGTGAAGTGCACCCACTCAATATGTGCCCCGATATCCGCGCATATGCCGAAGCAGGCAGAACACGCGCCTGTCTTTTTCGGATGTGCAAGGTTGAGAGGCACGCATCCTCCACTTTTGTACTGAGGCAAGAAAAACAAATTAAATGTCGTCGCTTTACGTGCCAAAGCAATGATATGTTTATGAGGCTCGTCGTAATTGGGGACCAGGGTTAATTTTGAACACCTCATGTTCTCTAACGGCCACGTCGAGCGAGTGCTCCATTCGTGCCAAACCCAGCAAAAACACGCAAAGAAAGGTTGGTTTCAAAGTGTGACATAAAAAAGTGGAGAAAACCCTAGCCCTTGACTTAAATGTCTGGTATTGGCACTAGCACCTCACCATTCCTGTTCTCTGGTGCATTATTTGGGTTAACTCTTTCTTTCGCCGCACTGTCTTAGCGGATCTCGGAGGCCACGCAGAAAGGAGCGCGTGGTTGAGATCTGCTCCACCATGTGCCTCAACGATCCTGGCTGCTCACAATAAATCAGTCTGCTCTTTCACGGATCTCATTCAATGAGCTTTAATTTTGTCGTCACTTTTTAATGACCCTCCTTCTAAGTAAACCTGTTCTCCGATATGATAAGTACCCATGAAGACATCTTAACTTGTACCACAACAATTCGATTTCGTACAAGTTGTATTTTTTAATACGCAATTTTTGAGTATTCGGGAAACCGGAAGTAAGTGCTCGACCGGAAGTGCTTGGACGGGTGCAAGACTATCACTCGTTGCTAGTGTCATTAAAAAGACGACGCCCCTTCACCGCTCACCTATAGACTATGTTACGTAAGCCATATGGGCGCCGCCATCATGGGCTGTTAAACGAATGTTTTCTTATTTTTGTATCCCCTGACGCGAACTGATAAAGTCAGGAAACGCCGATTGCACGAGCCGAACAGTTTTCATGTGTATACGCCCACCGTAACACTGTTCGCTTAGTTGTTCAAGATAAAACACGGCAACGTTAACAGCCCAGCATGGCGGCACCGAAATCCGTCCGTAAAATTGCCTATAGAACAGTTTTTACGAAGAAAGCAAAAGATGTAAAATGTGAATGTCATTGGGTTTCACTTACTCTCTTCGTTGGTAGCGAACATCCCCAGGGCGTACGCTAATGCACCGAAAGCAAGCACCCAGTGGTACACCTTTCCTGGAGTCCATCTCCACCTTTAAGTTTGGTAAATTTCATCTTATCATCGCATGAACGCTCAGCCACCCGACTTGTGTATTGAAAATGAGCACACACATGAACGTTTGAACTAAACTATGCAGTACCACTCACGTGCGGCCACGCCGACGCAAAAGCGCATCGAGGTAAATCATGCACGAGCATGCATAAAACATATACAACCATACTGAGACCTACGTACGGACATAGGTAATAAAGGATGAGCACAAGCTGATACAAGTAGGCGGTGCATTCTCACGTACACATAAATAAACCCAAACGTTCACATACGCCCGAATATACACTTCCTCAAGCCGAGTTCCAGCGCTAGGGGGGAAGGATCCCCCTAACACTGAAACATCTGCTGTAAGAAATAAAGTAGTTCTTTGATTCTTTTTTGCGGCGTATATATCTCTCACACGTAAAACTGTCTCTAAAGAGACACGTTAACTCCCTTTCGGAGAGTCATGGGACGCATGAGTCTCCGAAAGAGAGTTAACAGTAGTGTAGCGAGAATTTTTTTTCGGGAAGGAGGGGCAGGTGGTTTCACCGTACTTTATGCATGTTTTACGGGCATTTGTATGCGTACATGCATATATCTACATGCAAAATTGAAGAATGTTGAAAGAGAGGAGGAGTTTGGACTCAACCAATGCCCCCCTCCTCCCCTCTCCCGGCTACGCAAGTGAGAGTTAAAGTGTCTCTTTAAAGAGATGCATATGTCTTAGTAGCGTCTGCTGTCGGGCTAGTTGGTACATAGGTTGTAGGGATAGGTTTTGCACGAAGCTTATCCTGCGAGGTGACTGGGAATAGACGCGACGTTCTCCACTGCCGCAGCAAACAAAGACGCTACGACCAGGTTCGTCGACTCTTCGACAAGGCACAGAAAAGGCACTTGAGGCAGGTTGTCAACAAACAACCAAAGATGCAGCACAGTACGACAGTCACGGGCTTGCAGGCTGTAAAGAGAACTCCACAAGACCGGTCGAGTACGCTTGCCAGCGGCGCTACGACTATCACACAAAGGGCAGCAGTCTAGCACACGAACGAGAGGCCGCCTGCTAGAGCAACGCGGCCACCTCTCGTGCATGCCTGAGAGCATCTCACGCGGGCAAGCGAGCGCCAGGCAGAAGCAAACTCATGGGGGAAGGTTGAATTCATGGGGGAAGCAAGAAGGGCTGGCAGAATAGCCACGGTAGCCATGTCGCCGAATAACGGCGGTTACCGGCGCTCGAGCCGCGCGGGGCCAGCACACGCTAGCTAGGAAACGAGGCGCCAAAGGGGAGGGTGCGCTCGATTCCCACATTCCCCTCTCTTAAAGACCGAGCCCAGCCCGTGAAAGACGCTGTCCGAGGCCAAATGGCAAGGTCAGCTCAGCCGCAAGGGGGCTGGACAACGGGGCGGTGTCCGAAAGGGTGGTGTCGTCCAGAAGGCCAGGAGAGCATAACGGTGCCGCACAGCACAAAGACGAAGCTGACGCACCCGTAGATGCAAGTTCGTGGTCGTCTTAGGTCACACAAAAGTTCCACGACAAGTTCCACCGCCAAGGAGAGTTGACTGCCGGGAGAAGGTCCGCAGCCCAGGAGGAACCCGGAAGACTGCACAAGGGCGGGCAGCCAGCCGGCTTGAAGTTCGCCGGTCAGGAGAGGTTGGCAGCCGGGAACGTGCGAGGCATGGCTTGAAGTTGCATGCGGCAGCCAGCCGCCGGAAGTTGCTGGGACGCGGCCCTCACAGGAACCGAGGGTTGCAACGTGGGCGTGTTGGTTACTCATTTGAAAGGCTTTTGGTGTAGCGCGAAAGGAAACACGGACGCGAGAAGGCACACAGGAACACCACACAGCGCTGTGTGGTGCTCCTGTGTGCCTTCTCGTGTCCGTGTTTCCTTTCGCGCTCCACCAAAAGCCTCAGAGGAACGGCATGCCGGAGCAGCAGGTAGCCAGGAACAGAAGGCGGAGCGACCACGCTGGGACTTGGGCCACAGCTTGAGTGGGCGGACCAGCCGCCCGCAGCCGAGGGCGGCTGCCGAAGCTGCCAGGTGGGTTAGGCAAGGTGGAGGTGGCTGCAGGGCAGAAGGCAGTAACGAGACCACAGCAGGAAGGACCAAAGAACAGCAGGCCAGCTGGTCAGGAACAGGCTGCTGGCACGGTAGAGCCAGGCGCCCGGAGACGACAGGGCGTTGCAGGAGTGGACAGAAACGCCCCCGGCATAGCCGGCTTGTCCGAAAGGGTGCCTGCCTCACAACACGTCAGAAGGTATTTTCGACCAAGAGGGCCTTCTACCACTTCCGGACGTGTGTCAGGGCGCCTTAGCGGTTATTCTCCATTCACTATCATGGTATAAAATAAAGTGCAGCTACCTGTTAGTGGGACAAAATTTGCTCAAGTGCGTTTCCGCAGGTTGTACCGGTGGCGTGACTTGGGGCCAGCCTTCACACGGTACGCTTGCCAGCGGCGCTACGACTGTCACACAAAGGGCAGCAGTCGAGCACACGAGCGAGAAGCCGCTTGTTAGAGCAGCGCGTCAACCTCTTCTGCAGGCCTGAGAGCATCTCACGCGGGAGAACCAGCGACAGACAGAAGCGAACTCATGGGGGAAGGGGGTTGTCACTGGCGGCCAATGAGGACAGGCGTTGCGCAGTGACGTAAGCTAGCGTGGTGGCGCGAGCATTCTCCGTACATGTCCGGACGCGTCGCTCGTGTGGGGAAGGCTGTCTCATGGCTTGCACCAAGCAAAAAGGCCTGGAGGCGTAGCCACGGTAGCCATGTCGCCCTATAACGGCGGTTCCCGGCGCTCGAGCCGCGCGGGACAGCACACGCTAGCTGGGAAACGAGGCGCCAAAGGGGAGGGGGCGCTCGATTCCCACAAGGTGAAGTTGAATTAACTGGCGCAAATACTCAGACAGGGACGAAGAACACAGGACGCGGACAAGCGCACTGTGCGCTTGTCCGCGTCACGTGTTCTTCGTCCCTGTCTGAGTATTTGCGCCAGTGAATTCGACGTCAGTGTTATATATGTGGCAAAGAAGAGCCAAAAGACTTTTTTCCCATCAGAGTTTAGATAGAACCAATTCATGCACATAATCACCCTAGCACAAGCCCTGGTGCGCGCACGCGTTTTCACAACACTCAAAGGACGCGCCAGCGCGCGCAGAAGCACGCGAACGCACGCGAGGGAATACGCATAAATATTCACACACAACAAAGGACCCACTCGCCCGCAGTCATTCAGCTATGCACGCGTACACACGGAACACTACCAGCACAAACCGAAACACAGGAATGTACATGGTCGTACATAGAACAACACAATCACACCTCACTCGCTGGTCGTCGTTTCCCACCACGTGGTGCTCGTTTCCCGAAGCGTGGACGGTTTCCTTCTTATTGTCGACCTTTGTATCAACCGGAATATGCGTGCCCATTTCAAGTATCTGAACTGAAACGTCTCACATAGGCTGCAAATTCGCTTCCTGCGCGATTATCACAATTCTCACGATTATCACGTACGCATGTACAGACGCACGCACGCACGCACGCACGCACGCACGCGCACACCCACATATGCATACACGCACACGCACGCACGCACGCGCACGCACACGCACACACACAGACACGCACACACAAAGAGACACAGGCACACAGACAGACAGATAAAGACATGACTCAACCGCACTTGAAACCGAAGTTCACGTTCATGATGGCCAGGACAGACGTGGTCAAAAGAGCGAAAAACCACACGTGACTTCCACGGAATCGGACCCCAGTCATAGGATATCCTACCTCTGAAATTCAGGTTCTCGCTTGCGGGTCACTTCATTCTTGTCGTTTATCTTCGCACCGGCCGAAACCGGCGAGATATCAGCCGTTGTCACCATATTGTCATTATAATCTTCGGCTTAACATCCAGTCCACACTGTTGTTCAGTGACGCTGCTCACAAAACTACCGACCCTACGTCGCATACACCGTGTTCTGGCATGCGTCAGCGTGTGAGGTCCGTCAGATATTAGGGTAATATAAAAAATTACAACGAGAACAAGAGCTGACGTTAAATTCCCAAGGCTTGAAATGTCGCAGAGAGAGCACGATCTTTCAATGGCCTTTGAGAGGGAGAGCGGTTTAGTTTGCCACGGGCTATGCGTACGATGCGCTCAGCAAATGTATAAAAATATGTTTCGACGCCTTTGTTCTCGGCAAGGCTCACTTGAGCACACACATAGAGAAGTTACATTAAAGTTGCGGTGTATTTCTCGCTCTTAGCTTCGTAGCTGTATACAAGCACGTTCTACGCTTGGAGGAGTTTGTATTTGGACTGCACATTCTTTCATATGCTCTCGCCGCCCTGTTTTAGAGGTCCGTAGCCTCGCAATAACCTCAGTTCTAATGCTATATAATGTCATTGTTGTTCTAGCACAATGGACGACTTTGTCCCTACTGAGATGAGAGAGAGAGAGAGAGAGAACTCTTTATTGAATTGCAGAGAATTTAGCCGGCGTGTGTATATTCGCTGACTTGCTACTCTGCGTGGGGAAGGGGATTGGGGACTGAAAGACACAAAGAGAGAGAGAGATATAGAAAAAAAAATATAAAAAGTTAAAACAGAATAAAAAAGAGGTAAAAACACAAACTGAGTTTTTAATGACTTTAATGACACCTTGAGAGCACGTAATGTCACTGTCAGCACTGAGATGAATATACACTTGGCACTGTGATGTACAGCCGCGGTCACGTCTGTATAGAGCGTGCGAGCAGCCGGTTTTTGCTCTGCGGGGCGACACCTTGAGGCAGTTTCGGGCTGTGACGTGGTCAGCCTGACTACTAGGCCGCGCATGGTTCTGACACACCACGTCAGAGCCCGCGACTGCCTCAAGGTGTCGCCGCGAAGAGCAAGAACCGGCTGCTCGCGCGCTCTACCCAGATGTGACCGCGGCTGTACGGCTCTTGGTTGCTCGTCATCGGTCTTGCCCAGACCGTCGCCGAGCCCCAAGGGATTCCGGCCGACGGTTAGGGAGAAGAATGTGGGCAGAGGCCAAAGCCTTCTCCCCCGTCATCCTCGAAGGATGCAAATAAATGTTATTTCTCCCTCTCTGCACTGAATATACAGTAGTGCGAAATTCTTTGGCGAGGTGTCAGCGTTTGAGTATTTCGAATGAGCTGTCGAAATATCTATCTATCCATCCATCCATCCATCCATCCATCCATCCATCCATCCATCCATCCATCCATCCATCCATCCATCCATCCATCCGTCCGTCCGTCCGTCCGTCCGTCCGTCCGTCCGTCCGTCCGTCCGTCCGTCCGTCCATCCATCCATCCATCCATCCATCCATCCATCCATCTGAAATATTCTTCAAGAGGTCTTGAGAAGCGTATTGTCTTTTTTCTCTATAAGGGCGGTGCTGCGAATCAACACTAAGGAAATGAGGATAAAGTTCCAGACAATGATATTTTGCGAATATCAAGACAGCTGCTTTTCTTTTTCTAAAAAAGCAGGTCCAACTGCCTTATGCCACCGCTGCTATTTTTCCACAGGCGGCTCAGAATGTCTCAGAAAAAATTGTCGATATTTTTCTGCGAATACGGCTGCGAGCGAAATCGTTCTCTGGTTTACTACATTCTTCACGCTAGGTCACGTCAGGAAAAAGTCGACGAACGTCATTCGCGACATTTTTAGAGGTCTGCGCAGCTACGAGTGTTGTTTATATCTCGCCATAAGCTCAGCATATGACCACTGAACTCTCGGATTTGGCTGAGTCACCTAGCCACGCTGTTCGATCGACACAAATTGGCAGGTGCAGGCCAAAACCATGTGCAACGATTTGGAGAAGGTCACGTGGGTACTTGTTGTTGTATATTAAGAATGAAGGATCAGAGGGTAGAAGAGAAACTTTATTGAGCTGCTCGTAGTTGCAGAGCCTCGAGCAGACTGCCCCGAGGGAGGCGGGGTCCTCGAGGAGGAGGAGGGCCGTTCCGTCGCTCACTTGTTTACAATGCATGGCGAGAGCGGCGTCCAGGGGAAACGTGACTCTACATGCCTTGAGTTCACGGCGGCTGCAATAGTACATAATTCACAGCCGCGCACATATGTAAACACGGAGAGGCCATGTGGTCTCTCACTACACACACTCACGTTGTTAAACATGCACACTTTGCCATTGCATATATGTGTGTGGCTTTTTAGTTCCCAACATCTTCCTCCCCCCTAAGACTAAAGGTGTCGTAATTCAGACGTTCAGGAAAACGTCTCGTGCGCGTACTACGCCTGAGAGCGTTCCCGTTTCCACTTTCTGTGTTGGGTGGCGATTCCGAGGGCTCCGTGTGTGAACGCGACGGCATCAAGCCTGGAGCTGACGGCGCCGTGCCGACCGTATGTGCTTCGTTTCGATTACCCGTCTGTGGGCAGCTTATATCGTCCCCGTGAAATGGGATATCGCCTGGCACGCAGCGGCTGCGCAAATGGTCCACGTGGCACAATCTTACTTGCCCCGAAACAAACACTAGGTATGTCATGGCGGACCTTTTGTTGACTATCTTTCCGGGAAACCACTTAACGGTTTCACCTCGAACGCTTCTTACGTAAACGAGATCCCCTTTTTCAAACTGTCTTGAGCGACCTCGGTGTTTGTCTGCGCTCTCCTTTATGTGCGTTGTTTCTTCGTTCATTTTTTGTGCAAGGTCTGGTTTGAGCATTCAGAGCCGCGTGCGCAGTTTCCTTCCGAGCACGACACGCTAGCCGCTGCGCCACTGAGGCCAATCCGCAGTTTCCTTCTCAAGAACAATTCAGCTGGCGTCTGCCCTGTGAATGTATGGGGAGTGGTTCTGTACCCAAACACGAAGTTATCCACTTGTATTGTTGTTTGCTGGTTTTTCTTTTGGTCACTCACTCCCTGCAGCAGAAGACTTCTCCAGCGTTTGTAGTGCTCTTTCTGCCGCCCCAGTTGATGTGGGTGGTAAGGAGGAGTTCGCGTGTGTTTCACACCGTTTGCTTTTAGAAAGTCCTCAAATTCTTGCGCTCTGAACTGAAGGCCATTGTCTGTAACAATTTTGTGTGGCAATCCATATGCAGCAAACATAGATCTCACTACATTGATTGTCTTTTGCGCTGTTGTGGAGTTCATGATTTTCACCTCTAGCTACTTCGAATTGGAGTCCACGGCAAGGAGAAATGATTTGCCATTTTTCTCTGCAAAATCTAAGTGTACTCTCTGCCACGCATTCTGACACCATCTCCATGGTTGCAATGGAGTGGACTGACCGAACGAAGCTATACTCTAGCAAATATCACACTTTCTAGTGATTTCCTCAATACTGCGATCAATAGCAGGCCACCAGACCATTGATCTAGCGACTGCCTTCATCTTAGTGACACCGATGGGCTCTTCGTGCAGCAGTCCAAGAACGTCACTTTGAAGTGAAGCGGGAATCACAGCTCTGTCATTCCACACTAAACAACCCACGTGCACACTCATTCCTAACTTCCTTACAAAGTACGGCTTTAGCTCGTCAGAAACTTTGTTTGGCCAACCACTCCATGTGAATTCACGTACAACGCGGAGGACTTCATCTCTGGCTGTCTCTAGCTCAACCACTTTAACTGTGACAGGAAGGTCTTGAATTGGTGAAATATAAAAAAAATCACAGCATGTCCACGTGGTGAATGATGATGAGTGGGGCGAAGCTCCGGAGGGAATCATCGCTAAACCGTGAATCTTCTCTGTAACGCCCCATCAATCATCATATAAAGAGTGAAAAACACTGTATGTATATTACAAACAAAAACTTTTTTTTTTAATTTGATGATGCTTGGCTTGCGTTGTCCCTTCATAACACCGGCTTTATGGTCCGTGAAATGAAGGGATAGCGGTTCATGTACGGGTTGCTATTGGAAATTTGAAAATACCAGGTCTATACACGTCCCTCGGATGGTCGTTCGTTTCATATGATCAAGGGACGTGCACGTTAGAGCATATTTGGCTGCCATATGTTGTATTAACCACTCATTGTTCTTTTCGGTAATATCGACATTCAGGTCACCAACTAACACAAATGGCCTATTCTTGTACTTGTCATAATTACACAATGCCGGGTCAACGAATGTCTTGATATTCCCACTCGACAAATTGGGTGCAATGTACATGGTCATGATGATGCATCCATCAAAATCGATGGCAGCATATTCACCGTTGTGGCTCTGTGCCGTTGGTAGTAGTTTCAGATCTTGTGCCTTTTCTCTTTGTTTGACGTATACGGCCACACCACCTGCAGGACGCTCTGCATCATCGATGCACACGACTAGAACGTATCCTTTGATATACGGTCTTTTGCCGTTCCACGTCTCGGTAAGACAGAGAACGTCCATCGCAGTAAGTATGGGGTCCCGTTCCACATCGTCTACAAGCTTGACAGAAAACCAGCTAGGCTTACGTGGTAGGCGGGAAACTACAGAAGGCAACAACAAGTAAAGAAAATATAAGAGAACGGCAATCTTTTGCCAAGACGCTCGACCGCTGCAAAGTTAACGGCTATGTCGTGGGTGGGTCTCTGTAGCCTTGTCTTCCATCCGGCGACTCCAAGCGAAAGAGAAAGCACGCCAAGATGGAGCCTCATGGCGCGTTACTTCTGAAATATTGTGTTCGGGAGTCGTTGAAAACACGAGACGTAGTAAATAAGAAAGAACGCCACACAGGCGAACACGCACGAGAGTCTTACTCGTCAACGTCGTCGTCTTCTTCTACTGCATACCAGAACGCGCGCTTCTCACGAACTCGAGGTGGCTACTACAAACAAACAAACAAACAAACAAACAAACAAACAAACAAACAAACAAACAAACAAACAAACAAACAAACAAACAAACAAACAAACAAACAAACAAACAAACGCAGGATCGACAGACCCACGGTATAAGGAGCTTCGCCCCTAAAAAATGCTTTCAGACTCTTCAGTAGTTTCAGGCAGAGGGAGCATCGACAAACCATCAGCGTTGCCAATCGTACGTCCTGCCTTATACGTGACCTGGTAACGGTAATTTGACAGTACGTGTAACCAACTGTGCACTTGCGCAGCAGCCACAGTGCTTGCTGGACGCTTAGGGTCAAAAAGAGCAGTCGGTTGCTGGTGATCCGTGAAAATTTTGAACTTGCGACCATACAAGTACTTGTGAAATTTCTTGATTCCAAAAATAATGGCAAGTCCCTCTTTCTCGATTTGCGCGTAATTGCGCTCAGTTTGGGTCATTGATCGAGACGCAAAGGCAACAGGTTTTTCATGACCATCAACCACATGAGACAGCACGGCCCCTAGGCCGTATGCAGACGCATCACATGTCAGACGCAAATCTTTTCTGACATCATAAATTTCCAATATCTGGTTATTAGACAGCAATTCTTTGCATTCTCTGAAACACTTGTCACACTGACTTCACCATTTCCATGCACTTTCTTTGCGTAGCAAGTTGTGTAATGGCTCAAGTAGAGTTGTCAGATTTGGCATGAACTTCGCATAGAAGTTAACAAGGCGAAAAAATGCTTTGAGCTGTGTAAGATCCTTTGGTTGTGGAGCATGCATGATAGCTTCCACCTTGTCTGGTGCTGGGTGCAACCCATTCTTGTCAATTACGTGTCCCAGATAGCGCACTTTTCTTTGAAAGAACGAGCATTTTTCTGCATTAACGCGGATTCCGTGATACCGTAGCTTCTTAAGCACTTTTTCGGTTCTTTCGTGGCACTCTTGCTTATCTTTTCCTGAAGTAAGTACATCATCTACGTAGCATGCAGTGCCAGGAATTCCTCGTAAAACATGGTCCATTAATACTCGGAAACTGCCGGAGTGCTTGCTACTCCGTACGGCAGTCTTTTAAGTCTAAAAAGACCCAAATGAGTGTTCACTGTCAATAGCTTTTGGGCATGTTCAAGTTGAAGTTGCAGGCAAGCCTTAGAGAGATCTAGAACTGTGAAATTTGCGCCTCCTACTGCGGATGCAAAGGTCTTCCGGTAAACGCAGTGGGTACTGATCCACCTCTATACGCGGATTTGCAGTAATTCTGTAGTCCCCACATATCCTAACAGAATTGTCTTTCTTTGGCACTATCACAAGAGGGGTCGCCCATTCACTGTGCTTGACTCGATATTCGATGTCAGCTCTCTCAAGGTCATGCAATTCTTTTTCAACTTGCTCCAACAAGGCGTATGGAACTGGCCTAGCCTTACAAAAAAGGGGTGACACATTCTCTTTCAGAACAATGCTCCCACTGAAGCCCTTGATTGTACCGTATCCTTTTGCAAACACTTCATGGTACTTTTTCAAAAGAGAAATTTCTGTCTGAACGTTCTATACAGGTACGACTTCTGACCAATATAACCTTGATTTTCGACAACCAGTTACGCCCAAAACCTGTTGGCATCCTCAAGCTCTATTCATGCTTGGCTATTACAAGCGGCAGCTCATGGTGCTGCATGCCATAGCTCACATCAACTTGCGCGGAACATTCCACATTTACAGGTGTTCTGTTGTATGGGACCAAGCGCACGTCAGTTGCGGACCACTCAGCATCGGGAAAACATTTTTCGAATTCGCTTTCCGACATTAGAGACACTGTTGATCCTGTATCAAGTTTCATTGGAACCTCTTTGCCATTTATGCGTAGCTTTACTATTAAAGGAGATGTCTGACCATCTCTCTGGTATGCCCTATTGCCAACAGCTTCGCTTCTATTGTGCTTTGGTCAATGCAATGCGTTTGTTTAGTTCGACACATTTTAGCAACATGGCCCTTTTTTGAACCTTTTAAACACTGACTCTGCAAAAATGGACATGCCCTAGCAAAATGCTCACCACCACACCTGAAACATTTTTCTTGTCCCTCGCGAGAAAGCCCTTCTTTCCGCGGCTTCCCTGGTTTACAGGTGGCAGTCCCCATTGTGGACGTTGTTTTGTTGTTGCTCGTTGGCTTCCGTTTAGGCGTCGGCGTGTTCTGCAAGTTGACGTCCGCCGGAGCTAGGATATTTTTCTTTGGTGTCGGTTCTTTGCGGTTTCCATGGCGGTGACGATGTTTCGAACTCGTTCCCATGTCGCCTCCTTGTTCGGTAACGACAACAGACGGCATCGGATGTCCTCGCTGCGAAGACCCGAAATTAGCCGATCTCTAAGACTTTCTTCAAGGAAGCTGCCGAACTCGCATGTTGCCGCTAGCTTCTTGAGCTCGACGACGAATTCTCCATTTGTTTCACTTTGGCCTTGATCCCTGCGATGTAACCTGTACCGTTCCGTGACTATGGATCTCCGTGGTGCGTAGTGCTCACGCAGCACTTTCGTGATATCAGCATACTTGGAGTTAGCAGGACTCTTAGGCAGCAGAAGGCTTCGTGGTGTCACGCAGGCTTTTTCACCTAGGACTGTTAAGAACACTTGCGCCTTCCTCAGCTCGTCGATGTTGTTAGCGCTTGCGAAGACCTCGAATCTTTCGATGTAGACTTCGATGCTTCCAGTGTCGGGACTGAACTCAGCAAGCCTTCCAACCGACGTCGTAACCACGCTGCGATCTTCTGATGCTGCTATTCGGTCTGCCAATGTTGCCATGATTGATCAGTCTAGTTTCACCATAGCAAGATGTTAACACTTGTCTTGTGATTCAATAATAATAATAATATATGGGGTTTAACGTCCCAAAACCACGATGTGATTGTGAGAGACGCCGTAGTGGAGGGCTCCGGAAATTTCGACCACCTGGGGTTCTTTAACGTGACCTAAATCTAAGTACACGGGCCTCAAACATTTTCGCCTCCATCGAAAATGCAGCCGCCGCGGCCGGGATTCGATCCCGCGACCTTCAGGTCAGCAGTCGAGTGCCATAAGCACTGGACCACCGTGGCGGGGCGTGATTCAATCGGAGATAGTATCTTCGGTCCCATAGGATATACCATCTGAGATCCCATCCTCGTCGACTAAACTGTTGTATATCAAGAACGCAGGATCAGAGGGTGGAAGAGAAACTTGCATTGAGCTGCTCGTAGTTACAGAGCCTCCAGCAGACTGCCCAAAGGGAGGCGGGGTCCTCGAGGAGGGGGAGGGCCGTTCCGTCGCTCACTTGTTTACAATGCATGGCGAGAGCGTCGTCCAGGGGAAACGTGACTCTACATGTCTTGAGTTCACGGCGGCTGCAATAGTGCATAATTTACAGCCGCGCACAGATGTAAACACGGAGAGGCCATGTGGTCTCTCACTATACACACTCACGTTGTTGAACACGCACGCTTTGCCGTTGCTTATATGTGTGTGGCTTTTTAGTTCCCAAAACTTGTACCACTTGATTCGCTGGCCGTGCTGAGCTCAAGGTCATCGCGCAGCAAGGCTCAATCGCCTGAAGCCTCGAATGTCGGTACCATGTTAATGTCGTTAAGAGAGGGAGAAAGAGGAGAACGAGAGGGAGATAGAGAATGCAGGAAGGCAGGGAAGTTAACTAAACTATGCCGAGTTTGGTAGCCTACGTATGAGGAGGGGAAAACCACCAGCGCACACAGACAGACGCGCGCGCGCGCGCGCGCGCGCACACACACACACACACACACACACACACACACACACACACACACACACACACACACACACACACACACACACACACACACACACACACACACACACACACACACACACACACACACACACACACACACACGCGCGCTATGCAGCGTATCACAGGTGCTTGCTCAATTCTCTTCTCTTCAAAAACTGTAGGAGGTCTCGTGTGGCTTTCTGGGTTGATGAGCTGTGAGGCAAGGCTTTCGAGACTCTTCTTGCAGTAAAAGACCGATAGTCTCCTCAGGGTAAACTGTACTGTCGGGCCAAGTTGGTCGAAATGGAGACGTGGCCAAGGTTCCATACAGCGGCTAGGGGATGCTGCTCGATGCTGTCTCTGTCACCAAAGAGCTGCTTGGGTATATCGACAGCATCATCAAAACAAGACTCAGATGCCGGCAATCCCGTGGCTGCAGCTGCGGCTTCTCCAGCGAAATATCGTCATAAGTAAAAGAAAATTTACAGCCAGTTCCACGCCTGTGCAATCTGAGTAAACAGCGCAGCTGGCAAGCAAGAGCCACCACTTCGAGTTTCAGTAGTTTCACCGTTTTGTGATCTTTTTAACACGAAAGTATTTTATGCCGTGGTTCACCAAGTACATCTGTTACGGATATGACGTTGATAAAATGGGCGCCAACGGGAGAAAAAAAACCAAGAGAAAGATCCGCCGCTGGGAGTCGAACCCACGACCCTGCGGCCCCTAAGGTAAGCGCCCAACGCTCTACCAACTAAGCTACCTTCTTTTTTTTCTTTATTGTCTAAGCTTCGCAGATGCCGGACACGTCACGAACGCGCCTCATATCTTTCACACGTTCTCTCTCGCATGGTGCTCTCTGTTGGCGGTGTAAGTAGACGGGCCGGTGCCGCCGTCTGTGAGAGGTGAAAAGAAGTGTAATGCGTCACGATCAACACTTACTAGCGCTTACTCCGAGATTACATGCGATATCGGAGGTCATGGTTAAAGCGTCTCGATACCAGCGAGAGACACCAGCCACGCCTGCGCCGCCGAGGCACCCTAGACGCAGTTACGTTCTTTGCCTTTCGCTTCGTTTTAGCGTGCGCCGGCTCATCGAACGAGTGCAGCCAGAGAACACGTGCAGCTTCCGCACGCACCAACGGGATTTCTCCGCCGCCGACTGCTTCGATTGCGAGAGCACCTACTCACAAAACTGCTGCAATACGCATTGCAGAAAGGACACGATTTCGACGGGCGAATGTCGTGCCTTGGTGAAGCGAGACAGAGGCCAGCGGGACGCACGCGTTTGCGACTCAAGCTACGAACCTCTGCCTCCCGTGTCGCTGAAGCGCAATATGTATAGTGTATGCATGAGCACAGGCGTCGGTTACCCATTACTAGAAAGCGCACACCGTGCCGTTTCTCTCCCTAATTGACGACGTTTTGAGGAAGTGCATATCGGGTACCAGTGTTGATTATGAGCTTGTTGATGTCATTTTTACGCGGGATTCACGATTCGCTGTGTCCAAATATATGTTCACAACTTCAGCCACCGCAACGATTTATTCATGATCATGGACGTTAGTCGTCGCGATGTAGACATGCCACTAGGCGTCAACATGGGTGCATGCAGTCAAACGGTGTTATAGCTGCCAAACACGAATAGACATTGTCCAAGCTCTCGTATATCACTACACAATAAGTACTACTTCTGTGAAGACACGTTTCACTTTCGTGTTATACCGATTCCTAAGACGGAGGGATCAGCCATTTTCTTTTTTCTTTTATGTTTCTTTCTTTCTCTTGTTATTTATTTGTTTATTTTAACATACTGCAGCCTTGATAGGCTATCGCAGGAGTGGGTACAGAATACAAGAAAAATTGCAATACAACAATACAACGCAAAATGTACAGAGCATGAAGATCAGTGGTTATTAATGTACAAAATGAATTCATCACGTGATAAAGATTTAATATGGCCGGGCAACGCATTCCATATTTCAATGGTGCGGACAAAAACTGCATTTATACGAGTTTGTTCGCTGATTAAAAGGAGTCATGTTCAACTCATGATGATGTCTGCTGGAAGTTGGTTTGGCGGATGCGATGTAGTCGCCGAGTAAAGGAAATCGTGGAGAGTGAATGCGAGTGTAAAAAATCTTTAAAGATGCGACGTGACGACGAAAAGAGAAAGTAGTAAGCTGAAGGCTATGAAGATGAGAACTAGGTGAAACAATACCTATCGTAGCGACGATATATGAAGTGAACTGGTTTCTTCTAGACATATTCAATTTTTTTTTGATGTCACATATTTTGTGAGGATTCCATATGACACAGCCGTACTCGAGTATCGGACGAACTAGGGTTTGATAGGTCAGGAGTCTTGTGTTAGTTAGGGCCAAACGTAGAGTACGTTGTAGGTACCCGAGTCTTCTAAGGCCACGGTTACACATTATTTCAATGTGATGTGACCAAGACATATCCTTAGTAAATAAAAGACCTTAATATTTGTATTCGGACACATTTTTCAGAGGTGAACCATTATACGAATAAGCAAAAGAAGAGGATAGAGAGCGTTTTGTAAATGACATAGAGACAGTTTTACGGAACTTAATGTGAATCTGCCAGGTTTCACACCATGATTGGGTTGATACGAATGAATCATTAAGAATGATGTCATCGTTGGAGGTTTTAATCGTATGGCACAAAACGCAGTTGTCGGCGTACATGCGAATCTTAACGGGAATGTTGTGTGGTAGATCATTTATGTAAATTTGGAAAAGGAAAGGGCATGGTATGGAGCCTTGAGGCACGCCAGACGTTACACTGGAAACAGTTGATTGAAAATACTTAAATTGTACATATTGAAACCGATTCGAAAGAAAAGAAGAAATCCAATTAACTAATGCTTGATTGTTTTTTTTTATTTACATAGTTCCTGCAACGCCGTAGTGGCATTACTGCAGGGGGGTATACATAGGGAGTCAATATTGTTGGTAACATTTCTGCGATAAGACGCCAAACATAGTGAAAAATTCAATTATAACAACATATAACAATTAAAATAAAAAATATTTTAGTACAATATTGCACATGACAAGCAGGTACAAAAAGAGAAATACCTGTGTCACAATTTCACAACGATGAGAAAAAAGCACTGTTGTCACTCAAGTTCACTATATCTTCGGGAAGTTCATTCCAGTCTCTAATTGTTTTTAAAAAGAAGGAGTTGGCAAAAGTAGTGGTTTTGAATGCGTATTCTCGTATTTTATGTGAGTGTTGTCATCTTGTGGAACGATATGTTGGTGCTAGTAGGTATTCAGACTTATTAATTCCTGTTAGGTTATAATATATGCTATGCAGAAGTTTTAATCGAAGTTTCCGTCTTCTAGATTTTAGAGTTTCCCAGCCTAATGTGGCCTTTATTTCTGACATACTAGCGAATGGATCGTAGTTGTTGCTGACGAAACGGGCTGCCTGGTTTTGGACTTTTTCTATTGTTTTTGCAAGATACTTTTGAGCCGGGTCCCAGATAACACAAGCATATTCAAGTATAGACATTACATGAAGGAAGTAAAGAGTTTCTTTCACCTCTTTTGTTGCACAATGAAAGTTTCTACGAATAAAAAACAACATTCCACTAGCCTTTGAGATCATTTGGTCTATGTGTCTGTTCCAATGGAATGATTCTGTCAAGTAAATTCCTAAATATTTACACTCAGGCACTTTTCTGACTGCCTCGCCATTAATACTGTATGTGCACTGGATTTCTGAAATGTTCTTTGCAAAGCTGATGTGGTTGCACTTCGAGATATTTAAGCATATATTCCACGTGGAGCACCAATGTGTTACCGTGTTTAAGTCATCTTGCAATAATTCAGTGTTTGCGATTGAAGTAATGTGACGGTAGATGACGCAATCGTCTGCGAATAATTTTATGCAAGATTTTATGTTATATGCTATATCATTTATATAAACCAAAAATAACAGCGGACCTAGAACGCTACCTTGTGGCACGCCTGAAGTCACGTTTACATATGAAGACGTTTTAGAATTTAAAACAACGCACTGTTTACGACCACTTAAGTAATTCCGTAGCCAGGTTTGCAGCTTAGCATTAATATTCAATGAAGCCAGTTTAATATCTAACAGATTATGTGGGACCGTATCAAATGCCTTGCGAAAATCGAGAAATAATGCATCAGCAATGTTGTTACGGTCAAGCGCAGTCAGTACGTCATGCTGAAATTCAGTTAGTTGTGTGACGCATGAACGACCCTGCCGAAATCCATGCTGGGAGTGGGCAGAAAAATGAGTAGATTCGAGATATTTGAACAATGCGCTATAAATAACGTGTTCTAATAATTTGCAACAGGTTGAAATTAAGGATATGGGACGATAATTTTGTACATGCTTTTTGCTTCCTGCCTTGTGCACAGGAACCACATTGGCTGTTTTCCAATCCCTTGGAATAACGCCGGTGTCTAGAGACAACTTGTACATTATGCATAAATATTGTGCAATAATAACGTGACACTTTTTAAGTACATGAGATGATATACCGTCAGGCCCTGTAGCCTTAGAGGTGTCCAGAGTACGCAGCAGACTATCCAAACCAGTGTAATCGATTTCAATTTCCGCCATTTCATTGCCAATATTTTTAGAAGGTAGCATTGGAGAGTGTTCAGTCCTTTTTGAAAACACTGACTGAAAATAGGCGTTAAATGCTTCAGCTTTCTCCAAGTCATCCGTTATAGTTTTTTCCTCGGTTAAAAGGTCAGGGATAGCCGTGTCGTCTTTTCTGTTGCTCTTGACGTACTTCCAAAAGAATTTTGGATTACACTTCAAGTCTGTGTTTAGCTTGTCAAAGAAGACACCCTTTGCCTGTTTTAGTTTTAACTTAAGCTCTTTGTTTACACTTTTGAGCTTTGTTTCATTTAGTGCTGTTCTCTTTTTAAGAAACCTTTTATGGGCATTCGCTGCTTTTCTAACAAGTTTGCGTATCTCAGAGTTGAACCAGGGTTTGTGCCTCTTTCTGCATCTTAAACACCTCTGAGGTACGTACATATTCACCAGCTCTGTAATCTTGTCACGGAAAATTTGCCACAATTCATCCATGCCACATGACTCCGATATGCATAAAAAAGTGGGATAATACAAGACCAGCTCTTCGGAAATGGCGTTAAAGTCCCCTCTGTCGTACATGAAAACATTTCGAGTGGTTTGCTTACACGCAGGTATTCTAGAAACGTTTAACTCTGCAACAACGCAACTATGATCACTAATTCCTGGACATACATTTGTGTGAACAATAACATTTTCGTCATTGCTTAGTAAAAGACCTAGTAAAGCGTTAAACCGTGTTGGTTCGTTCACATATTGTTGTAGCCCATAGACGCTCATTAGTTCTGAAAAGGCAGAACAATTTCGATTTTTCTGTGGGGCTACACAGTCGGAATCCCATTTCATATCGGGCAGATTGAAATCCCCTCCCAGTATTACGCAATCAGATATTTGCGATAGCATGTCGGAAAGTTGAATTAAAGATTCATTGTTCTGGTCAGGTGGGCGGTAAAACGATCCAAAAACGATGTTGTTTCCCTGGGGAAATTGGACGCGGCACCATACTGATTCAGTTTCATTACCAAAAACAACTTCTTCGCTGGCAAGGCTACTTGAAATTAAAAGAAACACGCCACCACCATGCCTGTTTCTATCTTTACGGTACACTGTAAAACCTGGCGGAAATATTTCTACATCCGATACTGTGTCGTCAAGCCAAGACTCGGTACGCATAACGATTTGCGCTTTCACCGTTTCAAGTAAGATTGTAAATTCATCAATTTTGTTTTTTAGGCTTCGACAATTGACCACCAACAATACTGGTGTAAAGCTTTTTGTGATGGTATATTTCCCATTTGTTCTTAAGCTAGAATGATCATGTCATTCCCGCCCCGATATCTGAGCATGCGCCCGAAGAGGAACTGGTTGGTGCATGTCAGTATCCCAGGCAAATGCTTGTCCATTGATTACCAGCTTATCGTAACTTAAATGCACTCGATTTTTCTTGTCGAGCTGTTTTTCTTTACTGTACTTCCAGAATGAGAGAGAGAGAGAGCTTTTTCAATAGTTTACAGTGCGATACAGTATCGAATGCTTTTGAAAAATCAATGAAGATCGCGTCGATTTGGTCGCCTACATTGAGAGCTGCGATGATATCATGAGTGAATTCACTGAGTTGGGTTAGGGTGCTATAACCACGCCGAGAAGCATGTTGAGCATCAAGTAAAATATTATTTGACTCTAAAAATTTAATGATGTGTTTGTACATTATGCGTTCAAGAATTATGCATGAATGAGATGGATGAGAAATTGGTCTATACTTCAATAAGGACTGCTTGTTTTCAGATTTAAATACAGGGAGAATTTTAGCGGACTTCCATGACATTCGAGGTTGAAAGGGATTTTTGAAAGATAATGGTTAAATAGCAACTAGTCCATAGTGAATATTTAGTGAGGAATGCATTGTCTATATTGTCCGGACTACCGTTCTTCTTGGAACCTAATTTTAAAATCAAGTTCAATACTCCCTGATTTGAAACAAAAATGTTTTTATTTGAACTTGTTTTAATGTTTTAATTGAACAAGGAGGAACAACGAAGTTGTCAGGGGTGAAAATATATGCGAAATAAGTATTAAATGCGTTAGCAATGATAGAAGTATCTCTCGTAACTGTTTCATTTATCTCAAAAGAATCAGTTGTTTATTCCTTCGGTATAACGGCGCTCCAGAATTTTTTTGGGTTGTTGATTAGCAGTCCCGAAAGTGTTTCTTGAAAGTAAAAATCACGGGCTCACTTAATTTTCTTGCGAAGTTCCTCCTTAAGAGAAATAAATTGAGCAGTGTGAACGGCACCATCTGCACGTTTAACACGCCGCCTTCTTGCTACACCTCCTTCTTGCTTCCTTTTGTCATCTTTGTTTTTTTTTTCCTTAAGTCTATCTATATTGCCCTCTCTCCGTCTTTCCCGCCTCATAACCCTCACATTACTCACCCTCACCTTCACTTCTCTTTCCCACCCGTTGCTAGACTATACTATACAAGGCTATGCCATGCTTTACCCTCTCCCTTACTCATTTCCTTCCTCCTCATCCCCACTTCCCTTTTTCGCCGCATTGTTATACTATTCAATCCATGACTATGCTATGCTAGGACCTGCTTGACGCGCTCTCTGTGGCGCATACCAGCTTTACCCTCTTCCCTCCTCCTTTCCCTCCTCCTCACCCTCACTTTCCTTTCCCACCCTCTCGCTATACTATACTACGTATGGCTATGTTAGGCTAGAAGCTGCTTGGCACATATTCACTTTTTGTGGAACATACCCGCTTTTCGCTGGTCACACGCGAAAAGGCGGAACGATAAGTTTCAACAGCTGCGCTTTTAAAAAGGACTTTCTGGCCAGGCATATCGGGTGTGCGGTCGGCTAGGAATTGAAATTCTGTATCAACTACTCGGGTGCTAAACAGCTTCGCTGATGAGGACCAACAGACAATGAAGCCAAGAGGATTATAGGGGACGTTATTTTGTAGGAATTCGGATACAAATGTGAAGAAATTAAAATGAACGAAAAGACAGCTTGCCTCTGTTAGGGACCGAGCCTTCAACTTTCGAGCAACACGTCCCCTTCTTTCGTTCAAACAACTGCGCTGGTCATCCACCTTCAAAGAGTGGAATGGCTCCTCTTATTTTGATTTTTTTTTCTGAGGCCCTTTGTAGAATGTGCACGTGATAGGTAATGACAGCAACGAGACAAAACGTGCAATAAATAAACCCATTGGCAGCCAACTTAGCGCCACTCTCGTATTTGCTCTTTCTGTGTGCGCCAAATGGTCAGAATCAAGGGTACAGTTTGAGTTTGCTATTTTGTACAAAAATTTATTTGAGATCGTTGAGGTAAGGACATGAGCGAAACAGGAGACCAAGTCTCTGTCACGTGTAAACATATGCGGAGTGTATATTTTTACAGCATCGCTCGAAGAACATTGCGATATCTTCAACTATAACGTAGCTTCGCCGTAAAAAAAAGCATCATTGAAAAGCGAGTCAACAAAGCGAGAAAGAAACAAGTAATCAAAGCAGACTGAGGTAGCCTTGTGGCATATTGCACTCAAGCAGTTCATGAGGAAGCTTGTTTCCTCTTGGCTAAGGCCGACGCTTCTTCCCACTCGGCAACGTCCATAGAAACATGGCAGAGGCTGTACATGACGACCAAAATGGGAACCAACGGGAATGGAAAGCCTGAAAGCAGACAAACAAAGAATTGTGTGAATGCAGTGAAAGCCGGTGCGACTATTTGAACAAAAAATATATATATTCGCACGATGCTACAGGTTGCTATAATCTCAACTGCAGTACGCCGTGGCGTTCGGCGGTACACCAGAGATGTCATCTACAGCACATCATGGTGTACTGCGATTGGCATGGTGTAGTACACCATACTGTAGTTCATCATGGTGTACTGCAGTTCACATTTATGTCAGCTACAGTAATATAAATTAGAAATGTCAAATACAGCGCTCCATTGTGTACAGTAGTTGACATTTCTAGTTGATATTATTGTAGTTGCATGACTGTCACCTGCAGTACACTATGGTGTAGTGTAGTTGATATTTAAATCATCTGCATCAACGTGCGATTAACCTTGAAGCACGAGACCTGCCAAATTGCTGGGCCCCGAATGGCGTGACGCGTGCCTTCATTCTTGACTGTGCTCGAGATGTAAGATCCAAATTTGTTGCTACATTACTCTAGCGCAATGTCCAAGGTACGTGGTAATAGGTAATATCCGAAGCGTAGGTTTCAAACCTTTCTGTCGTGTTAAGGGGAGGCGCTGTGCAAGCCGATGCAGCTGCTCGTTGGGGGGTTCTCATGTAAAATACGTAGCTGATGTTATCTATTTTGAAGTTTGTCCACGTGAGGCTTAGGCCCGCAGTTCAGTACATGCCTACAATAGAATCAGTGGCTAATTGGGGATATTATGGGGACAACGCAACCACCCTCCTCGCCTACGTAGCGCGGTAAGTAAGTGGAGTTACGCCTCTGGTTCACACCAGCACACTCAGCACAGGAAAACACTATGCTGTATCTCTCTATATATCTATAGAAGCACAGCACAAGCTGCGAATCGCACGAAAACGTGGCTTACGCTGACGTCACGCGAATGTTCCTTATACGGTGGTGACGTCGCTGTTGGTGTTGAGGTGGCCCTCAATCATACCTGAGATGTGTTGTTCAAGTCAACAAACTTGCATCTAACAGCAGGATGCCACTTTAGAAGTCTGTGGTATTTTCTCTGCTTAAACGGGTACTTTCGGGAGTTGGGTCATACTTACGAAACATCAAGCAGCCTGCGCCAATGATTTTGCACTCTAGATGGACGTCATGAGCCGGGTATGGCCAGTGACGCCGGCTCATGATCGGGGATATTTCTTTAGTCGTGGCGGCAATCGGCGGTCGCGCTTCGGTTGTCTGGGCGGGGCATCTACAGAATAATTTAGAAGTAGTATGTGTACCCTCCTACCCACAGCAGATTACACGACATTCTGCACTCAGCTAGTGGAAGAACGGCCCACGTAAAGGCAGCAGCAATTTTGATTGGGAGATGTAAGAGGCATACCGGTTAGGATTCTTCTGCAAATGTTGACGCAGACATCCAGGTCTGCCAAGTGAAAGAGGCAGGCACATATCGTGAGCAAGAAGTGCGGAGATCCCAGCAGAGCCTTTGCCGTTCGCATCCCCTCAGTTGACGACAGGTAGCGTTTCTGTGAAATGAAAGAAGATATGGGCTTGATGTAAGCGTTGTGAAGTTCGTTTCAAATAATGCCGCATTTATTCGCGCCGCTGGGCATCAAAGATTTTAAGTGGACAATCTATTGAAGCCTTGCAGATGCGTGTCTGAACGGCAGTTTCAAGGTGTTAAACTGTGCTGTGACCACTAAGACCTTCGCCAAGTCTCCTGAAGCAGCCCTGTCTCTCTTCTTTAGCAGTGGCGCCCACTGCGGAGTTTCGTTTAGGTGAGCAGGAAACAAGCAGTTAGAATGCCTTTGAGAACGCCTGGGTGTTGCGTGCTTATTCCCGATGAAAGGCGATATATACCCACACCCAAAATTTGCGACACCTTGCAAGTTTCCTCAGAACGTGAGCATTTCAAGCATGCGTGATACGCTCCCTTGATCCAACCTTAAGCCATAGACTTCCATCATGACTCCGCCGAAGTGATGCTACCGTTCTGCCTAGACTACGGTTGGGTGTCTCGCTTACCCACGCGTATGCATTCCGCATACGTGTGGACGACACCGCCCCCTGTGAACACTACGGCGGTGAAGAGAAGAATTAACATGTTATGTGCAGGCCGGAGTATAGCACACAGAGGCAGTCTCTTTGTAATGCTCTCAACAAGTTAGCTGAGTAGCATCTGTCGGAAGAAAGAATACTGCGCCATCTTCCGGACTTAACGCCGCAGACGAAGACCGTACAAGCGCTACTAGGCTACGTGCGATCTACTGGCCTGAATGAACGACTCCGATTCCAACGATCTCGTGTGTGTGTGTGTGTGTGTGTGTGTGTGTGTGTGTGTGTGTGTGTGTGTGTGTGTGTGTGTGTGTGTGTGTGTGTGTGTGTGTGTGTGTGTGTGTGTGTGTGTGTGTGTGTGTGTGTGTGTGTGTGTTTGCGAGTGTGTTTTTTATTGTTAGTTATTTTTTATTCTTCCTCCCTCTCTACATCTTTCCAATCCCTTATTGCCCAACACCTGATCGGGATAGCATACAGAATTTTGGCGTCTACTTAACCTACTTGCTCTCTTTCTTTCTCTTTCTCACTTTCTCTCTTTCAGGAATATGCTGGAACAGCACCATTGGCCATATTGAGCGCTCTTCAACTTTTTTTTTGACAGCGAAGCTGTTTAGCAAATCATTCCTAGTGAGTCGATCGCAGAAAACCACCATCTTTTCAACGGGTATGTGCGACTGTGCGGCTGCCTGAGAAGAAATACACAGAGACAAAGAGGAAGAAAGAAAGAAGCGTGCCTTTGATCCGAAGGCGAGCTTCCTAACCCCTCGGCTATCCAGGCACGCTAGCGGAGCATAGCATAGCCTTGTATAGTATAGTGTAGGAAGGGAGGGGGGAGGAAGGGAGGGTGAGCGTGAGGAGGAGAGAAAGGATGAGGGGAGAGAGTAAAGCGTAGCACAGAAAGAATGAGAAAGAGAGAAATAAAGAGAAAGAAATGCAGAGAGAAAAAAGAATAAGAGACAGAGAGAACATGAACGAAAGAGAGATAAAGCAGAGAGAGAAAATAGAAAGAAAAGGAAGCAGGCATCGCGTCGTGTCGCGACCAGATACCGGACTACCTGGCCAAGCCGCGTATGTGCTGTAGCTAAGCCACGCCCACCGACGGAGACATCGCACGCAACCTCCGCTCTATAGTGCATAGCCTGCTGCGTACTCCCGAGGAGGAAGCCGCGGATCTCGAAGCTAGATGTGTCAATCAACGGGGAGTACGAGCGGCGACAGGCCCGTGCTTCGCTGTGCCGAGCTTTGTGCGACTTAGGGCAAACTGCCCGAATTTTTTTATTTTCCGAAATGTAACCTCACTCTCTGGGTAAGGTAGTGAAGGGGGACATGAATACACTTTTTAATCAAGGACAACGCTGTGGAACATTTAATACAAAACGCCTTGTAAGAGTGCGTGAAGCACTGGAAACGGTAAGAGGTGAAACACCGCTGCGTGTTGTTTTCAGTAAGGAGTACATTGTATTTTCTAACATTAATACGTCGTGAAATTCGCGAAACGAATTTTGAAACCATGTATTGTACAAATTTCTTCGACAACTTCTGTATGTATATACCACGCGCAACGAACTACCGGTTGTCTCTAGCACGGTTTATTCTCTGTCGTCTTGCTTGCCCACTTCATGTCAGACCTGACGCAATAAAATGTATTGAATCTGTGACTAAAGATATTATGTGCACTTTTCGGTAACTCCAGCGTAACTAAGTCTGCCCGTGGGTATAACATTCTGTCATGAGCGTAGTTTCGTACAATTAGGAAAACTGGTGCTGCGATGCTCTTGTATGCATGGGAATGCTGGGATGTGTCGGATTCGGACTGGCATCATTCACGAAGAGCGCGGACACCTCGGAGACGCATCTAGCCAGAAGTTTTCCTTGAGTCACGAGGTTAAATTTGTAATGAAGTAGCGCGTGACGAGCTACTTTTTTTCTTGGCATACTACAAAAAAAAAAAAAACACGTTTTAAACACGTTTTGTTTGACTTTGAGAACTTCTGCTTTGACGTACGGCTTTACGAAGCGTAAAAAATGGGGGCCGGCCGCTAAAGTTTTAAAACAGCCAACAAGGTCCTCATTCACTATGCGACAGTTTGTCGTCTGTTTGTTCCTATCGCCGTTTGCTTGTGCTGCGCAGGTCAGTGATTTTTTTTATTGTGAAAACTTATAAAGTTGAATGAGATCCATTTATGAATGCTTTGTTTCATGTAAGCATTGTTTGCTCAGGCGAATCTACGTTTTAGGCCAAGCCACGTTCAATGCCAGCCAATGCAATCGTCGCAGACAGATTCACCGTCACTCCCATGACGGTGCAGTGCTTCTTAGGAAGCTCGCACAGACGGTGGCGCCAGATTTGCCTCTGGTTGTTATTGTGAGAACCCCTATGGCTTTTGGAAAAAAAAAATACGATGGTTGAATGGTCAACAATCTCTCTATTATGGTGAACCTGCATATTGGCCAGTCGAAAGCAAAATTAGTCCGTTCTGCGTATGCAAAAACTTGTAGCGTGTTTGTGCCACAGAAATTGGGCAAGCCCCATTATTTACCACTGGTACACTAAAAACGAGAACACACTGGCGGCGAACACCAATTAATAGTTCTGGACAGGTCTAAGCAACATAGGCGTGCGCACGAGGGGGGATCAGCGGGGCGGCCGCCCCCCTCTAGTCACCTAAGAGGGGGGGGGGGCGCAAAGTCTGCCCCATACCAATTGACCCTCCTAGTCACCTAGGAGGGGAGGCGCAAAATCTGCCTCGTACATTGACTTAGTAAGGGGAGGGCGCCGCGATGAACCGTCGCCTGCCCACCCCCTGATGGGGAACCCTGCGCACGCCTATGGTAACCAATAATTCAGAAGGACCCTAATGAAGCATAAGGATTAATCCAGTGTTAAACACGATGCCGCACGTTTCACTGGCTAACCATCTCCATAGAGTGCTTTGGCGTTGTTGGTATTCTTGCCCGCGCACAGCCGCACATTCGGTTGGCCACTCCGGAATACCGACACGACCGTAGCAACATTTTTCGAAAAGCTAGACGAACAGTCACTTTATGATGTTGCTACGCCTCGTAGAAAGTTCCATACCTCGAAGTTCTTCACGGGTGTCCACTTTCTGATCTGGATGGTGATTACTTCGAGGGCGATGCCAATGATACTGAGTGCGTACCATACGGCCTGGTTTTTGTACAGGCTGTGCCACGTGCAGGTGAAGCTGAAGGCCACCGCAGTGCCTAAAATCAGCCGGAAGGCGGTGCGAGTTTCACTCATCACGGGCTCGTAGATGTACCTGTGGGTACGAAACAAAAGGGTTATGTTGCGTGATTTTATGTGGCGAGAACCATAATCTGATTATGACGAAAGCTTTGGTGAGGGACGCCGGATCAATTTTACCAGCTGGGATTTCTGAAAGGGTTCGTGCAACACTTTAGGAAGTAAAAATCGAACGGCTTCAGTAAAGGAGTTCATTGTCTCACGAACTGGCTGCCACAAAAATCTTTAGAATTCTTCAGGTGCGAGCGGAGTTAGAGCGATTTGTCGCACGCTTTAAGCGCTTTCTCTCTCCTTTCGTACTAGCGAGCTCGCTGAAAGCTACGCAGGGGCGGGGAGGGGGATGACAATGGGGCAACACAAAGCTACGCCCGTTCATGAGAACGCGTCGTGATCTTGAGCACTTTTTTTTACTTGAACGCATGTCTTACTTTTGGGGTGGTCACGATCGAGCGTGCGGGCAGGTGGCGGCATCCCGCGGCGGCCGCGGTCACTAAGCAGCACTCGATGCAACGGCCGCGGACTTTGGGTTTATGGCGCGGTTAGTTGTGTTTGTCATTACCTTTTGACAGAAGACGGATCAATTCTTAGCTGAATATGACAATTATTTGTAAATTCCAGGCCGCGAGTTGCGCTATAATGTTTGGTCACATGTCCTCAGGAGCCTCCAATACAGATCGGCAGCGCTTTCTTACCATGCTGAAAAAGCGTTGCAGGGCCCGTTTAAAATATGCGCTACATATGAGTGCTCGAGATTTTCTGTATTAGTCACCAAGCTGCGGTGAGAAGTTACCTGTGTGTACGAAACCGCGAGGAAGGCGTGAGCATTTTAAGCTTACTGCAGAAGTACAGTGTTTGCCTCGAAACATGAGATGCCGGCTGTACCTTGTTCTCCAGTGAGATTATTTATCGTTAGTACGCTTTGCTTTAAAGCCGTCTGCTTGCGCACTACCTGGTGGTCGTCTTAGCGGTCGCCTTTGTACGATGGCTCTTTTAGATGTTTGAACATAAAAGAGGCACGTATAATTCAAATTAACATAAAAGTTATATATGGAATTAAAACCATTGCATTCGTGAGAGGGAGTTAATAAGAAATGCTTGTGACAACATTTATGTCGCGATGACAGACTGTTCGTCCGAACTGTGATATTCGGATAAGTCGTTTTTCGAAAATGCTGACTTGCATACCTCCGAATCCACAGGTGCATGCCGCGGTCGAAGTACCTGGCGAAACGAATCAATACGAGAAAGTAAGTTGGACGCCCCTTTAACAACAAAAAGTCACATATAAAGCACAAGGCAGGAGTTCAGGGGAAGACGGAGGCTTCATGGGATGAAAAATTGTTGAACAGGCAACGTCTCTAGAGCCAACGTTTCGACAAGTGGCCTTGTCTTCGAAGTGCACCGACAGGTACACTTACTTGAATAATCGTTGGCTCCAGTGACATTACCTGTTCAATATTAATGAGAACTAATAGGCAGTAATGCCAAGGAAAGTATAGCGCGTGTTATTTGTATTTATTTATTTGATTTGCATACATAGATACACAAGGACACAGAGAAAAGAGGGAGATAGCAAGCTGGCAACTGCCACCTAGAGGGGCATAACGCCTGCCTATTATTTCGGGAGGAGGGAAGAAAGGAAGTTAGGAGGAGGGAAACAGGGAAGAAGATAGGAAAGCAAAAAAGAATTGACGAAGACTTGGATAAAAGTAGGTAAACACACACACACACACACACACACACACACACACACACACACACACACACACACACACACACACACACACACACACACACACACACACACACACACACACACACACACACACACACACGCACACGCACACACAAGACACGCTTATAAACGGGTGGCCAGATCTGTTTGGTTCATAAAGATCAGCAGAGCTCGATGGGCCTGGTGTCACGTCGAGATACGGAACCTCTCGGAAGGAGGTCATCGTCCATTGTCGCACACTTAAATCCGTGGAATTTTTATTCATTAATCAGCAAAGCCCGCTGCGTAACAAACGCGGGACAGTGTCATATAAGATGGTCAAGTGTTTCACAGGAGCCACAAGCTGCACACAACGGACTGTTCAAACGTCCTTGACGGCATAAGCGTCCGCGCACCAATACTGAGTCGACTCTTAGCTTATAGTACAACAGTGCTCTGGAACGATGAGGCAAGCCACGACCACGAACATGGGGAGGCAACGATCCGTTCACGACACGCTGGTCTGGGTGCTGCTTTAGGAGGTGGCGGCGTATAAACAGACGAGCGTTGTCCATCATTGACGAAATTTCCTGGCAGTCACAGTCATCGTGATTACAAGATGAAGCTAGGCGACCAGCCTCTTCATTTCCAGCAATGCCCACGTGCGAAGGTATCCACTGGGCAGCTAGGGACACCCTACGTGAGAGAATTTTGTCGGCGGATTCTATGATACTGCATAGAAGAGGGCTGTCGGCCTCTTTTCCAGTGAATCTGCTAAGGGCACCACGTGAGTCTGTAAGCATGACGACTTTCGATGCAGGTAATCCTTCTTGCACGTACTTAAGGGCGACATCATTCGCTGCTAGTTCCGCAGTCACTGATGATGATGGTTGAGGTATTTTAAACACTCGTCTGATGTCTGCCGAAGGACAAAAGAAAGCTGCAGAGGCACCTAGGCCGTCGCTGCTTAGAGATGCGTCCGTAAATACTTTGACGTAATCTCCAAATCCTTCAAATAAGTGCACCTGGGCTAATTGGAATAGTGCCGAAACAGGTTGGTCACACTTTTTGCGTATCTCTGTAATTGACAGATGAATGGGGAAGATGCATTTACTGTGCTCGTTCGATGTTGTCACAGAGGGGGTCTTGTTTGAATTGCCAGTAATGCCAATAAACAAAGCCGCCATTTTCCCCATGCGAGAGAGCGGGCGCCGAATCAGCCTATTAACAAGTGCTCTGCCATCTGGGGCTCGGTGCATGTGCTCGATATGATGTAACGCTCTCTGGTCAGCTTGTAGCCTTAGGGGCAACTGGTGTACTTCAGTGAGTAATGAAATAGATTGGGCCTCTCGAGGTGAGCCACTCATGACTCGGAGGCCAACAACACGATGATTCCGTTCCAGTTGATACATTAATCCAGGCGCAACATTCAAGACTGGCAAGGCATACATCACGCAAGAGAGTACAGATGATTGGTACACCTGAAGCGGTGTCGTCTGGTCAATGCCATCGCGCCTAACAGTCAATGCGGCCACATACTTGAGCAAGGACAGCGATTTGCGCCGCACAGAGGCAACAGCAGGGCGCCAAGAAAGACGATCAGCGATGATTACGCCCAGGTAGCAGTGTTGCTGTACCCATTGTATCGGTGTGTCTCCGAGGTGTAGCCTGCTCATGCTTCGACGAGCGCGTTGCCTAGAGTGGTAAGCAATCGCGGCTGATTTCGCAGGTGAAATCTGCAGGCCAACTTCCTCCAAGTATTCTGAAGTTGCATTCAGAGCTCTCTGCAATATTCCACGAAGACGGGGACCTTGGTGTGACGGACCGTTGACCCATAGTGCGATAATATCGGCATCAATTGCTATGCCTAGTGGAAAGTCACATTCTTGCGGTAATCGGCTTGGAAGTCCAGCTAGCACACTGTTAAACAGAAGCGGCGACAAGACGCTGCCTTGCGGGACGCCGCAATCAACAGTGCGAGATTCACGCGTTGCTTCTCCAACGCGTACTTTCATCCTGCGCTCCGACAGAAAATCACGCACAAAATGTAGCAGACGACCTGAAATTCCCACAGTCATAAGTGCACAAATAATCGCCCTGTGTAGTACCGAGTCAAACGCTTGCTGTATGCCGATGAATAGAACGTACGCAGAGTGCCTGTTGGCTCGAGCAGATTCAAGCGATGATACAAGATCTGCGATGCTGTCGAGGGCTGAACGGTGACGACGAAATCCGCTCATGACATCAGGGAAGAAAGCGAGCTCCTGCAATCTGCCGTTCAGACGAAACAGTACCATTCGTTCCATGAGCTTCATAACATTACAGGTTAGCGATATTGGCCGGTATGATTTCAGATGTTGTGCAGGGCGCCCAGGCTTTAAAATTGGCTTCACTACAGATGATTTCCACTCAGTAGGAATCATACACGTTCTCCACACTGTTGTATTTGTCCAGGATACCCTGACGAAAGTCCTCATCGATGTTTGGCAAGGCTTGGTACGTAACACCATCTTCGCCTGGGGCAGTGCGCCGATATGAAAGGCTGAGCGCATGGCGCAGCTCGACGAGAGTAAAGTCTGCTTGATCCATCTCACAGGGAGGACCATAGAAAATTGTTACCAAACTATCACATGTCAACGAATTCAGGTCGCCGTTCGCGTTGTCTCTTGACATAAAAGAGGCGAAAAAATCGGCAAATTATTCCGCAAGAATTTGCGGAGACCGTCCAGTCGTTATGCATAAAGCTGCCGTTGGATTCTTGCGGACCTCAGGAGTTCGGAGGGCCTTCAATATGCACCATACACTTCCAAAACCGTTTGCCGTATGCAATGAGCTACACAATGCAGCCCAGATCCTTCGATGAAGTTGTTTTGTGTGCCGCCGTATGGCTGCATCTAAGCGGTTATACAGCGTCCAATCAGAGCTCCTTTTAGAACGCTGCGCCCTCCTGTAAGCGCATCGTCGACAAGCACGTAGCCTCAAGAGCTTCAGGTCGGGGTTTGGTTTATCTATGCTCCGCAGTCGTCGTACCGTAGCTTGTTGTGGACACTCTCTCACTAGTTTGAACATGTTGTCGTGTGACGGCGCCCCTGCAATCAGCCGACGGAACTTGTCCAAATTCGTCACTGTGTCAGCAGCACTCTGGCGGCTAGGAGAATGTTCTGGAACTAACCAAATCGGCATATGATCTGAGCCCCATGGGTCTGCTTCACGTGACCAGGCGAGGCATACATCTCTCGTTGATATGGCAAGGTCAATGGTGGATTGTTGCTTTCCTCTGCCGACAAAATGGATGAGCCGTCGTTAAGTGTCTGCAGATCATGTTTATCAATAAGCTAATTGATTTCCACTCCACGATTGTCTTGTGGGTGAGAACACCAACGAGGATGGTGAGCATTAAAGTCTCCGCACAGCAGGAATGACGGCCCACACCGGCACACTAGACACTCCAGTAATGTGGTGTCCGAAGATCGTGTCGGTCGAAAATATATGCTTGCCACAGTCATAATTGTGTCCCTGAGACTGACAGCAGCAGCTGCACATTCAAAATCGGCATCGCATATGTCACTTGCGTCAATAACTGAGAAATGTAGATCAGCTCTTATGTACAATGACGCTTTTCAAGCATTTCGCGGATGCGTGGCGTCCGTACACTGGAAAGACCCACATTCCGGCGCCGTGCATCGAGAATTGCATTGACATAGCCTGGAAGTAGGAGTTCGTCTTTTCTTACGTTGGTTTCTTGAAGAGCTATAACATCCGGCGGGGTGTTCAGTGCAAGGAGCCTAAGAACTAAATCAGCATGGCGCGGTCGTAGAGACCTGACATTCCACTGCAGTACACAGGGACGGGGTTTTCGACGAGTGTTCATATGTTTAGTGAAGGCCGTCACTAACTGGAACGAGAGCCTCCAAAAGCTGTTCTGCGGCTAATGCTGCTGGCGTTTGACGACCGGCGACCAGAGATCTGACGACGTAAACAAGCAGCTTAAGCAGGTTGATAAGTTGGGCATCGTCGTTGACTGAAGCCGTTTTGGGCGCCCTATTTACTATATGTTTTGTTGTAGACGGGGCCTTGTCGAAAGCTGGTTCTGACGTTTTCAGCGGAGCTACCTTCTAAGTGGTGACTGGATCCGACAATTGTGATGGAAGCGCCGGCCACGATGTTGCCGAAATGTAGTAGTTGTGCTTCCCTCCGTCCTTCTGATACAAGCTGACTGTACTATTCCTCGAACGTGCAGGTGCATCCTTGGTTGTGCCATTTGCAGCTGCTTCACGGGTAGTACAGCTACGCGTCTTATTTCCTGATGCCTTCTTTTTCGCTTTCTCTTTCAGGACCTTCAGTGTTTTCTTTAGCATGCGACATTCTGTGTTTGTTGCCAAGTGTTCACCATTAGAGTTAGGGCGCGAGATGTCGCACTGCCACAAGAACTTGCATTGTGATTTCCGCCACATTTAGCACAGACCACAACACTTGGGCAGAAACCTTGTACATGTCCAAGCTTTAGACATTTACGGCATTGTAGGGGTCTTGGTATGAAAGGTCGAACTGGGTATCGCACTAGTCCAGCCTTTATATGACTTGGCAGTTTTTCACAGTCGGAAAGAATTTTCACACACTTTGAAGAGCCGAGCCTTCGAGCGCTAATGATTCTTCATGGTAGCGTGCAAACGATCATGCTTTTCAAGACGTCGTCTGAAAGTTCTAAGTCAACATCAGATATTACTCCGTCTGTTACATTGGCGCCCTGTTATATATATGCCCGGGTGTTGACACCGTATAGCTGGGACAAACCTAGCAGGGTTTGCACCCTCAACCGCAATATAAACATTCATATCGTGGGTGCTACAAATAACACGCCCTATACTTGTCATTATTGTCTATTAGTTCTCATTATTATTGTGTCTAACAAAGAAATACGAGCCTTTAAAGTCATCTTCTTACCTCTTCAACAATTTTTCATCAAAACAACACATGAAACAGTCAGATTCATGTAGTAAGTTTAGTGTTTCTCGCTATTCATTTACGTGTAATGTTCCTGTTCTTGTTTGCTCGTTTACCTCTCTTCGTATCACGAAGACATGACCATAAAACGAAAATGCGTGATGTTTTGTGCGGTACAAACGTATTTCACCCGTCTCTCTTTTCCAGCACCATCAAAGAATAGGATAAGCTGCAACAGGTCGTAGTGTCGGCAAATGATAAAGACATTGTAAGTGTGATAAGATGCTATATTTGTGGCAGCGAGAAGTGCTTATTTTGACTTGCGTAACCTACGCTCATGCTGTGACTACTCTTCCTGTCGTTACTATTGGTGTGTTTGCTCTAGGTATGTTCACTTTGTAACCATTCGCATTTTTTTCTCTCTGTAACATCCCCCCAACAGCAATACCTTCGGACGATTGTAGTATGATAATAAACAAATAAACGAAAATACCTACAAAACGTTTCAGCCGACTTGTACCATGCCTTTAAAAATGACGATGCACCAATCACCTTGGCGTATCGGGTATCGGGTACTCAACATGTTCTGACTTCACTCACCTCCAGAAACGCGAGCACCGGTGTAACCTTGCAATGCAGGGAGCGGTAGCCGGTACCTCGATGCCCTCCACTCTGGCCAGGGAGCCGGCGAAACCGTAGGTGAACAGGTAGCTCACGTAATAGTTAAATTCCAGAGCAAGGGCGTAGCCCGCCAGGCTGGCGTAGTCCAATCTGTCAGACATCCAGGCCCAGTTGGTCATGGCCGAACTGCGACGGAAGATCGTGGAAAAAAATGACTGAGTGTGCATCACCTGTTGCGATGTAGTCTATTGCCAATTTGCGTGCTCACAGGTTCATACAGCACGAGAAGCGTATGGCTTAGATATGGCGTCTTGGCCACAAGTGGAACGTGTTAATATTCCCAACATTTGGTCTAGTATAGACAAAATACCCAGAGAGTGTTTGGTGGGTTGGAACTTGGTTGCTGAGGTTTGACGTCCCGAAGCTACTCAGGCTATGAAAGGCGCCGTAGAAGAGGGCTGTAGATAATTTCGACCACGGAGGGTTCCTTGGCGTGCACTGATATGAGCAGTACATGCGGCTACTAGCAGTTGACCTCCATCGAAATGTTACCGCCGTGGCTGGGATCGAACAGGCGTCTTCCGGGTCAGCAGCCGAGGAGCGTAACTACTAGGCCACCTTGGCGGCCGACCTAGAAAGTGGATGGGAGGACAGACTCCCTGGAACCTCATGGGTAGAACACCGCAGGATATTTATGATGTCTGCCCTTGTCACTGCGGTGGTAAGCCTTTGCCTGTATGTGTTGGTGTGTGTGTTTACGCGTGTGTGCGCGCGTGCGTGCTCTTCCACGTGATTCTAGAACTTTTAACTAAAATAACAGCCGCTCTCTTCTGCGTTTCATCAGCTTCTCCGGTTGTTCTCTGATTCAGACAAGATGTGCATACTTGCACCGCGAGCGTTCTACGCTGCCAATTCAATGGCCTTCACGGACCTAGCCAAGCTACTTCTAGCGGCTCTTTGTTCTAAAGACCATTCATATTCTTCTGCTGAAATAGAATGCGATTGATTAATCGGTGATATTGATTATGAAGTGGTTGTTAGCTTGATGAAGCTGCAATTAATTCAAACAGAGAGTGCGATGGGAAAAGGACTCTTTGGGAAGCTATAGAGTATTGGGGTGCGATGGTTAGGTTACGGTTGTGGCTTTGCTTACATTGATGATGAAGGAACACAAGGAGAGGACGATTTGAAAAAGCATTACTTACTTAAAGTCCACCTTACGGAGGACGAAATTGCAAACGTATGTCGGCTACAAGTTCCTGAGATACGAAACATTTTAGGCTTCTTTTAATTTTGCGTTAGGAAGGAGTCAACGTTGACCTGCGCAAGTTTCTTGCGCAGGTTTTGCTTGACATGAGGTGGGCATGATTTCTTTGCTTTCTCTCCTTATCCACTTTTCTTGCGACGTTTGAAGAAGCTTATATAAGCTATTTCAAGAAAGAATAAATCAGTTGATAGTTTGCGCTCCTTCTGTCTACATCGTTTTTTCCTGTGTTCGCCCGAGCTTTGCGCACATACCCTACAATAAGTCATGCACCAACTCGCCCAACAAGAAGTTCTTCTAAGAAGTCAACGTATTTCGCATGTTCAGGAATGCGGCATTATGGCCTGGCGCATTACTTGTTAAAATTTGGGCCTGTCACAAATTGCTGTTGGGTGGGATTCGGCTGGCCAAAAACAAGTGCTTTATCACGTAGTGCGGTCAGTCGATCTGGAAGAATCGGGTGATCACGCCATGTGAGCAGTGAAAAATAACGTGAGTGATTCCTGGAAGAGAAACATTCGGGGCGGACGACGGAAGGGAACAACGATGATCAGCGCTGGAATTTACCTGAGTGTTTCCTCGAAAAGAAGCATTCAATTTGCGCCCAAGAAAGGTGGAGTGGATGCGTTTGGTGAATATTCAAGACTTTAAGTGTTCTTGAATAGTTTGTAATGCATGAGATTGCATTTGTAGCGCGCGATCTGTTTGTTTTGTTCCCGTTGTTTGAAACACAATTTAAGTTTTATTGTGAGTTGTAATTGATACCGGCCGAGTGCACATGTTTGTGTGATGCTTGTACTGCCTTCACTGTGAATATAATAGAGAGTTTGAGTAGTGGGGCCCCAATGAGCTTGAGGACCAAAGAAGCTTGCAAGCCGTCAGGGCACATGCGCAGAACCCAAGCCACTCTTGGGCTCTTGCGCTCGCATTGACCCGAGACGCAAAAATTGAAAACTAGCGTGGGGCCTCAAGGCGTCTTGGGTCAGCAGCGAGAAGACAGACGCAGCGTGGGCTATATATATGTATACAGCGCAGTGTGGCCCGCATCTCGCATGATATTAAATTTTGTCACGCGTGGTGCTACATGCGCTTGACCCAACGCAGCCTGCGTTGGTCCAATTTTCAAACTCTGCTGATCATCCGAACGCAAGAGCAGGCTGGCCAACGCAGCTTGGGGGCCCAGCGTCTTGGGTCCCCAATTCTCAAACTCTCTATTTTGTTTTGTTATCAACTTTTGGCTCTGACTCGGTCCAGGACAGGCGTTCGCTGGCGCACTAAATGGACCTACTCTAAATTGTCCGCGCTTTCGGGGTGCGTTTCGGGGGGCCGATACGTCAGCCATCGGAGTCTGCCCGGCGATTGCCTCCCTGTTAACGGGACAAGTGACACGGCCACAAAGTTTGGGGCTACTAAAAAAAATTGGGCCATCTCCGCACTAGTGGGGCGAACACTGCGGAAGCAGCGGAGCGGGTGGCGTTTCTCTCCTCCTCACCTTCAACTCATTGCTATAATATACTGTACAACACTATGCTATGCATTACCCTCACATCTACTTCTCAACCCCACTTCTCTTTCTCGCCCCTTGCTATACTATACTATACAAGGCTTTGTTATACTTTATTGTTGTCCCTAATCCTTTCCCTCCTCATTGCCCAGATATCACTCCTCCTCATCCTCACTTTACTTTCCCACCCTTTGCTATACTATGCTATACAAGGCTGTGTTGTGCTTTATTCATTCCCCTAAACCTTTCCCTCCTCATTACCATAATATCACTCCTCCTCACCCTCACTTTACTTTCCCAACCCTTGCTATACTATGTTATACAAGGCTGTGCTATGCTTTATTCATTCCCCTAATCCTTTCCCTCCTCATTACCATAATATCACTCTTCCTTACCCTCACTTCCCTTTCCCATCCACTTGATATGCTATACAAGGCTATGCTCAGTTTTCTTTCTCTCTCGTTCTGTTTCTTTCTTTGTTTTTCTTTCGTTGTCTCTATGTCTCTGTGTTTTCTTCTGTCTCTTTGTTTCTTCCTTTCTCTTTCTCTCACTTTAACAGCGTCACAGTGTAGTGGTTGCTAGGCTATGCGCAGTGACGTCACATATAGGCACCGTTTTTGAATCACGCTTCTCGGACATATCAAATATCGCAGCTGTTTAAAAATACCATGCCAAATTCCTACGCCTTAGTGTGAAAATAAACACAAATCTACCTTCGAGACTGAGAACCTGGCTGCAGAAAGCTCTTCAAAGGACCTTACCTATGTACAGCCGCTTTAATAGCTTCGAGTATGTGGTCTATTCCCATAAATGTAATAGCTTGCACATCGCGCAGACACCACTATCTGCCCCTTTTGGGATGCGCCACAAGTAGCGTTATGCGAATTGTTTTTTTTTTCCAGTAAATTGATCTATGCATAGTAGTCGGCGCTCGATCTTAGTCAATGTGCGTCTGAAACTTCTTCAATATGCATTTCTGCATTATTGCGCCAATTTACATTTGATTTACATAATACTGCTGTGTACTGTTTCCGTAAAAATAGTGTACTGTGTTCAGTATATTTCTTCAGGAATCGGATCTTTCTATTTCTCAATTGCACCATTTTTACTTCTGAAGATTTTCTTTTGTTTTTGCTCTTGTACGCGGCTCCTCCACCAATATGTGAGGCGGGTAAAATATAGGCGCATTATGTACTAACATGATATTTATAGTGATGGGAAATGTGACTTAACATTGAAAGAAACATGCGCAAGCGTTTCAGGCAAGTATTGTCCTCATTAAGTTGCACAGCATCGCATTTCTGTGTTCGCATACCGCCGTAAAAATATCGCATTTCATTTGCTCTATAATTACTCATAATAAAACACGGACTCTGTTACATACATGTTCATAAATATACTTCGTCGAACCGCGCAGCCCTCAAGAAGCAGGTCAATGACATTTAGTGGCGAAAAGCGTGACTTAGGCAACGAGTGCTTTAAATTGAATCTAGACGAACCTTTACAAAATGAGGCCCTGGTGCTTTCAAACACCGAAAACTCGCGAATCCGAAGTGGGCTTAGGGGTTTAAAACTATGCCGGTAAAAAGAAGCCGCAGTTTCACCGCAAGGGCAAAGCAATGAATGCGATAGCGACAAGTTATAGTGTTATAAGACGTGAGGCTGGCAGCTAACTGTTTTGTATGCGATCTTGCGTAACTACAAAACGCACGTGTACCAGAATACGCCCGCTCCAAGGAGAAATGCTCTGTCCGCATAGTCACTTCTTCGTTGAGAGCGCAGCACGTAGAAGGGTATAGGAGCCGTCCGCTGTGATGGCTGTCGAGATAACGCGCGCGCCAGTGATCGCGACCGCGCCCTTAAATTCAAAGTTCCTGCTCGCGCTACCCCCGCCCACCTCACGTCTTTTCATGCTCGTTAAAGACAGGCGGGGCGTTTCCTGTTCTCTTAGACGGCAGGCCTCCCGAGCGGGGTGATTTTATCGCATGCACCCTCTGAGCGACGGAAATGAGCAGGCTCGTTTGATCTCTGCTTCGGCCGCATTCGTCGCCCCCACTCGTGCGCTTTTACCCGCGGTAGAACATACCATGCGCGGGGGGATCTTATCAATTTGGACTTCATCCGGGACATGACGGCAACAGCGGTGGCAAAAACCCAGGGCGACTGTCCGTATAATTACTATCGCAATAAAAGAATTGAGGCCGCGTCGCACTAGGGCCCACAAGCCTGAAGGAAGTGCTTTAGTTTTTCTCTTTATTTGTTCCTCTCTCTTAGCGTTTTCTATCTATTTTCTGTCTCTATTTCTTTCGCCTTCTTGCTTATTCTATCTTCCATTGTCTTTCTTATCTATCTCTCTCTCTCTCTCTCGAGTTCTCGCTTTCTCTTTCTATCTTTTCCTCTCTCTATTTCTTTAGCTCTTTGATTCTCTCTCGTGCTCGCTTTCTTTCTCTTTCTGACATGCTCTCTGTTTCTTATATGTCTTTTTGTGTCTGTCTTTGTATCTTTTTCTCTTTCTTCCCTCTATACTACGGCTGTGCTATTCTTCACCCGCGCCCCTCCTCCTTTCCTTCCTCCTCACTCTCGCTTCTCTTTCCCAACCCCTTGCTATGCTGTACTATACGAGGCTATGCTATGCTTTACTCTCTCCCCTCCTCCTTTCTCTCCTCATCGCTCTCACATATAGCCTCTTCACCTTCACATCTCTTTTCCAACCCCTCGCTATGCTGTACTATACGAGGCTATGCCATCCTTTACTCTCTCCCCTCCTCCTTTACCTCCTCATCGCTCTCACATATATCCTCTCCACCTTCACTTCTCTTTCCCAACCCCTTGCAATGCTATACTATACAAGGCTATGCTACACTCCGCTAGCGTACTTCGATAGCCGAGTGGTTAGAACGCTCGGCTTTGGATTGTCGGTACACGGGCTCGACTCGGGCCTCGCACATTTTTTTTTCGTTAAGAATTTGTCTCTTTCTTTTTCTTTCTGTCTCTCTTGCTTTCTCGCTTCTGTGCTCGTTCTCTCATCCATCACAGGGTAATTGCATCCCACGCCGAACAAATCGGCGCATGTGTTCTGGGAGCAAAGCAGGAGGTGAAGAAGAAGTCGAAGAGAGCGCGTGTCGGTTCATGATGATGATTTCTGTTCGCGACTAAAGCGAGACTTCTCCGAGCTGAAAGAGCTCCGCTGTTAAAGCCCAGGAAAACGCATCACAAACCCAAATGTACTTTGTAGTACTCACCTGTAAAAGTAGTGTGCCATGAGTTCCATGAGTAAATAGTGGGCGCCATTACGGAGCAACCTCGCGATGGCGACAGTAATCTCCCGCAGCGAGCAACTTGGTTTTGGGCCTTCCGACTGCGCAGAAGCGCAAGCAGATTTCTTAAGAACGGTGGGAGAGGAAATTTAGGCAGATAGATAGATAGATAGATAGATAGATAGATAGATAGATAGATAGATAGATAGATAGATAGATAGATAGATAGATAGATAGATAGATAGATAGATAGATAGATAGATAGATAGATAGATAGATAGATAGATAGCACTATACGTGCGTATAGTGCGTGCAACGGCGTCGAACAGCAGCCGTGATTAGCAAAGTTTGCCAAGAAATCTAGGCTTTTAGGCATGAGTGACTGCCAGCTACTATAGCCTATATGTTGTTCTGTGCCACCTCATCCTGTTAATCCGGGACCCGGGGTGTATACGCGATAGATAACCGCTCAGGAATTTGATTTTTTTTCTATACGCAAGTTAATCGACGGCTGGCTGACACATGCACTTCCACTACCACCTGCATGCCAGGCCTGAACCATTAGTAGCGTTCCTTCATTCCTGTCCCGGCATGAAACTGCGCATTCATTAAATTTTGGCCTACAGTTACAGTCTTGACAATGTAAAGATAGATTAGATGGTGAGCCCCTGGTTAATGACCCCCTTATGTTCCATTAATCTCTAACACAGCAGCCATGCCTGAATTACGTAGAAGCGGCCGCAGCTGAACGGCACTTAGATTCCACAGCCGTGCGGTAATCGATAAATTTGTTGGCGTGTTTTACTATATAAATGTCAGTACTCCTTTTGTCTGATACCTGCTCTCATTTTATCTATCACCTATCGTCTCATTTCTATATTACCTGCTCAAAAATATGCAAATTGACATCTGCCTTTGGCATAAATAGGCTATCATGACTTGGTGATCGTTGACCATCACTGGCACTTGCTACATAAAGAACCACAGAACCATATATAATCATGACATACCTGGGCTATGAAGTCGTCGTACTTCTGCGGTGGTCCCAGGTATACCATGGGCAGGTACAGCATGTAACCCAGCGTCTTCCAGTATGACGGCCACCTGCGTATGTTGTTCCCGGTGTTCTTCCGGCGCTCGGCTTGAACGAAATCGACAGTGAAGCTGAGGCCACGCAATATGTTCCAGTGAAAGGTGACGTACGAGGCCCTGTAGACCATCAAACCGTACCTGGGATACATGTACTGAACGACAGAAAAGGACAGAAAAGAAGAGAAGATATATCTGCACCTGCGTCCTGTACGCTCTGTCTGTACAATCTGAACTAAACAGTGTCGGAGGACATCAGACATATTTTGGGCAAATCGGTTAGAGGTGAAGCTTTTTCTGACGCATGTAACTGGAAGGTCTTGAGTAATATACTCCTTCTTGCCTTATACGGAGCTCACTGTTCCTCGTTCATTACAAGAAGCTCTGGTTTAATCTTATTCACCTATGTTTCACCTATTACAAGCCCTAGTTATGGCGCATGCACTTTCACGTGGTAATAAAATTGCTGGGTTTAACGTCCCAAAACCACGACGTGATTATGAAAGACGCCGTAGTAGAGGGCTCCGGAAATGTCGACCACCTGGAGTTCTTTAACATGCACCTAAATCTAAGCATACGGGCCTCGAGGATTTTCGGCTCCATCGAAAACGCGGCCTCTTTTACGTGAGTTGGACAAAATGTTTCACATACGCAACGGTTCAAGTTTTATATTTGGGCCCATGCCCGAGAACACGGACAAAGAGATGCCAAAGCCGAATAGGCCACTGTCTCCGGCTAACATAATAAGGGGCGATTGGGTGCGCCACTGCGGACGCAGAATGACAGCGCTCCAGAACAACGCGTAAGCGCTCCCACTACCCGGATAAGGAAGGGGAGACAATAAAATATGTCGGTTTAAGAACTTGAAGTTTTGTCTTTTAGATGTGCTATACGGACAAGAAGGAGCAAATTCGAGGGTCTTGACGATTTCTTCGCGCCATTTGAATGATCATAAACTTCCCTAGAAAGCTCAGACCTCACAGTCCAAATTTGGGCCTTCCAGCAGGCCCGCAAAACGGCAGTGTGGGCGACCTGAGCCCGGGTAATCAAACTGCAGGACACTCAATAAATTGTTTTTACCAACCAACCAACCAACCGAAATGAGCCTCTGTAGATTTCTAAGCATTTTGCTGTTGAAGTAAGACTTCACTACGAACCTAGGCATGCTGAGTCATGTTATCGGCATACCTGACATATACTACGCGTTTATTCCGGGCTGTTTGTTACGTTGTTAGTATACTGTCACTGTTCCTTTTGTTCACGTACATTTCTAAAATGTAAATTCATGGTTATTTTTTTAGTTTATATTTTTTATATATACGGCTTCCAGAGAGTGGGCTTCTGAGGGATCGATTTTCTCACACTGTCACAGGTAATGAGCAACAATGACTGCGCAGGTTCCTTGTACAGTGAAACCTCGGTGATACGAATCTCAGGGGTCCACCAAAAATATTCGTATCATCCGAAATTCGTATCACCAGAAAGCATGGAAAATTAGGATGCGACAAAAGAAAGCTGACGTACATTTTCATTTATTGTTTTGCAGGGCCGCAGCAACGTCAGGAAGAACCCTGAATGATTGACATTCAACTTTTCATATGTCGGCAATCATACCAGCACTTGTAAATATACGGCCCGTACGCGCGTATTGAATTCATGAACCAGGTGCGTTCTGAACCGTGACAGCAGTAGCCCCTTCCAAATTTTAGTATGCTTTTTTGCATGACACGGGAGTACGGTAGCGAATGTAACGAAAGAAGCGCTTTGACGTGATGAATCAAGGCCACAAAATTACAGAACCACGGTCCTGTGTTGTGTTTTTTTATCCCGGAGGTGTTGGGAATGTTTTTTGGGGGGGGGCAATCTACGGCCGTGCCCGCACAAGTGTCACCTCAACGGTCGCGCATGTTGACGTTGTGAGACGTGACTCCTTCGCCAAGACCCCCCTCGCCTTCTTTCGGGCCTCGTCCACCTTTCATAGTGTCTGATGCACGAGTGTCTGAACACACTCGTGCATCAGACACTCGTGCTTGTACTGTGTCGTGATTGTACTGTGTTCAGACACATAGTGTCTCAACACAGTAAAATGACAGCAGCCCGCGTCGACGCGTTAGAGAAAAAAAGCATGGCTCTAATGTCCTCTGCATTCTAAACGCGAAGGCACACGGAGGCACATAAGAGCCTCAAGGATTCGCGCGCACAATCTCGGAGGCCATGACGTGTCTCCAAAGGTTTATTCAGACCGTAAGGAAAGTGTTTTTCTTAGACCGTGATTTTTACAATTTGGAGGTGCGGCGCGCATGCCCACGCTTGCGTTCCCGCGCTCGCGCGTGCTTGGCGCGTCTTCCGCGACAGCGTTGACAGCACCTCTTCGTACCTGGATGGCAGCGTACGTTCGTACCAAACGTCGCTGGGTGAAAATCGGTTCGCAACAACCGTACTCCATTACATTGCAGGCCAATGGGCCTTGGCCGGTACCAATTAAAAATTCGTATCACACCGAAATTCGTATGAACTGTATTCGTGTCACCGAGGTTTCACTGTATTGCCTTGGACGAAAACAAGAGTGACACACAGACCGAGCAAACAGGTTAACCGGTTCACTCACCGCAAATGCATCGAACGGGATAAAGAACTTTTGGCAGTGGATCATGGTGGCGACCACGTAGCACAGTGCTGTGCTGCCCAGCGAGGCCGTGACGTAGAAGGCCGCGTGTTGCGCCAAGAACAGCAGCGCCACTTCCCAACCGAAGGTGAATGTCACAAACAGGGACGAGTAGACAGAGTAAAAGACGAACACCAGCTGCGAAAATGTTAAGGGAGATGCGGTGAGTAAGTAAGCAAGTACTGCTACAGAATATTGATTATTGCCGTGGTAATTTTCGGAATTTTATATTATTAAACCCACAGGTATTGCTTTGCATCCGAGGACCCCTTGCCGGATTTGGGCTTTGTAAGCTGAGAAGCGCGACACTCTTAATCAGGTCCCGGATAAAGTGCCATATATACCCAGGACACTATACCACTTTCGTCTGATTTCCTGGTTATAGCTCGCCCTTTATTCCGGACTGGATTATCAAGAGCGTAGGTAACGATCGCGAATGCAAAGGATGACGCACATGCGTAGCGCGAAAGCAGTCAAACTTAATTGGCGTTCTGACACCAATTTCGTCACAAATATCGTGTATACAGGGACGGCTCTGAGCAAGTGTGAAGCCCAGGAAATTCTGGTGAGATATCTTATTTCGACATTAAAGTCAATTTTCGCATGGCGCACCGACTGACATCGACACCAGCGTGACGTTAGGCTGAAGTATCAATTCTGGTGACCTCACGCACCAGTATGGCTAGCTTGCGATGAAGTCAGGTCCCAAAACATACAAAACGGCAGCTTGCGCGTCACTAGCAGAGACACGGGGCAGAGCGGCCGTGGAAACTTCGCGATATCTGGCGCTAGCTCGTTACGGGCAGCTCGTGCCATGTCGGGGCGTCAGGGTACAGTAGGGACCAAAACTAGCTTTGAAAAACAGGTAATTACTTTTTCAGGGCGCATTCACGCTTACCAGTTCATTTTCTGGCCTCTTGAGCGCACGGCCTTTCATTTGACTCGAGAAAACGACAGCTCAATGTTTTCACGTCCGTTCCCCTTTTAAACAGAAAACGCGGCGCGCCCTTTGTCTAGAGGGAGACACGCCTGGAGAAACAGACAGAGAGACCTGCCCCCCCGTGCGCACGCCCATGAGAACTAGTAAAAAAAGCCTGCCGCGACGGTGTTCCGCGCGTCGGCAAGCAATTCCCGGAACAGGTGTCATGTCACAGAAGCTGCGGTCTCGAGGGGCGCGCGAGAGAGGACAACAAACCGACACTGCGCATGCCCGTTGCTATTAACAACACGTGCAAAGAGGCGCAGCTTTAAGCCCAAACGCATGCAAAAGAACATTTTTATCGGTTTGTAGCGGGAGGAGTGGAGCTATTTCTCTAATAAAAGAGGCGGACTTCTTCACCTGGACGCAACGCGCTCCTGCGCCTACGGTTGCTAGGAGTACGTAGCGCTCGCGGGCGCTAGCCTAGGCGAAGGAAAAGTGTCCTCTTTGGCTGTGAAGCCGGACTTCTGAAAGCATGATAGGAGCGCTGTTTAAACGATTCTAGCATGACATATAATGAGCCGATTTGAATAATTATTTAGGTGGAGCGCTGTAAATAGGACGCCTTACAATGTCCTGTGTGTAATCAAAGCTCGCAGCGAACTTTATGAGGGATATACCCAAACCAAATACGCGGAAGCTGACTGTCGGACTGAGATATTTGTTGAACGCATAGGACAAGTTGGCTAGCGAACACACACACACACACACACACACACACACACACACACACACACACACACACACACACACACACACACACACACACACACACACACACACACACACACTCACACTCACACACACACACACACACACACACACACACACACACACACACACACACACACACACACACGGTTCATGAATTGACGTTGCCTCCTGTAACACCATGATTTGATGGGGTCCTGCTAACTGCTCTTTATATTACTTCGGTAAAATCAGGGCTGAGTGATATCGGGTCAGTTACGTATACGACCACATTTCTTTCTGTGGCTAAGAAAATAAATTGACCTGTTTTTACTGAGACCTCTGAATTTCTAGAGGGGAGTTGTGGCTAGAGTACGGGTATTTGTGACTCATAAGCGTATAGGTGTACAAAGCATGCGCTTACCGATGGTGCCACGTGGGCTGTCACCCGGGCCAGCACGGGGTGTAGCAGGTACCACATCCACGCATTTTCCATGACGTGCTTTGTTGTCCGCCATTCCCAATTCTGATTGTCCTACGTAGCCGGATGTGGAAGGTTTATAAGCGAGCATGAATTTCGATTAATCACAGGCAGTTCTTGAATAGGCTGAAGTAAAAATAAGAATTTAGGAAGCTTTTGTACGAGCGAGGTTCATTACTCCGAACCTCAGTCTACTCTGGATTTGTGTTTATCATGTACGACCACTCCTCCCCTCTCTAAGGTACTGTGCACCTTTAGGGTAAAACAAACAAACAAACAAACAAACAAACAAGCAAGCAAGCAAGCAAGCAAGCAAACAAACAAACAAACAAACAGACAAACAGACAAACAGACAGACAGACAGACAGACAGACAGACAGACAGACAGACAGACAGACAGACAGACAGACAGACAAACAAACAAACAAACTAACGGAATAAAAATAAAAAAATAAATAAATAAATAAATAAATAAATTATAAAGAGGTTTATTAGCGGCGACGATACTCGACAGCGACAGTCAAGGCGGGGCCGACTCTCAGCGCGAGCTGCGTTCTCTTCGAAAAGAGCCGAAGAGGGCGACCCACTAGAAGGTGTCCGAGAGGACGACCCATTACCAAGTTCGATCGCTTCGCTACAATTACCCCGGGTACGAAAAGGGAGCCGCCTGGAGACCTAGCAACTTGTCACTATGAGGGGGTCGTGGCAGGGCTTCAGGCGCTCTACGTTGACAATGTCGCGACCTCGACGGCGCATGTCCGAAGATGGTTCTATGGGTTCGATCAGGTAGTTGACCGGGGACGTGCGCTCGACGACACGGTAGGGGCCTTCGTATTTGGGCAGTAGTGTGGAAGAGAGGCCAGTTGCAGTGGTATAGGGACAGAGAGCCGAACGAGCGCTCCAGGGAGGAACGTGGGCGTAGAAGTGGTGGTGTCACCGCGAATGCTCTTCTGTCGCTCTTGGTTAAGCGTAGTGAAGGTCTTGGAGAGCTCACGACACTCCTAAGCAAGTCTGGCTGTGGCAGAAATAGGCGCACATTCAGAGTGATCCGGCTTGTAGGGAAGGATTGTGTCGATTGTGTGCGACGGGTGCCCTTCCGTACAATAAGAAAAAGTGTGAGAAACCAGTAGTGCTCTGAGGGGCGGTATTCTAGGCGTACGTGACGAACGGCAGAATGGCATCCCAATTTGTGTGGTCAGCGGCGACGTACATCGAGAGCATGTCGCCGAGCGTGCGGTTAAAGCGTTCGGTGAGGCCGTTCGTCTGCGGATGGTAATAAATAAACTTTATTGTCATGTCTACAAGAACTACGCAATTTATAATTTTATGTTCGTTTATTTGCATATACTGCAGGGCTGTGTATAATTTATATATATATCAGGAGTGGGAACGTTATACAATACTACTAATGCCACGAAAAGGCAAGCAATTGATTTGACTAGTATAGTCGCGGAAAAGAGAAAGAGATACACACGCAAAAGGAGAATGACAAAAAAAGATACAGCAACTCCGATGTTAGTGAGAAGATCGCCAGTGGTAACAAAAATATCTTTTGATGGTACAGAAAAGGGAATGTTACCGGGCAGATAATTCCAGTGCTCTATTACGCGTGAAAAAAGGAACTGTATGTGAATGTCTTAGTACTGTAAAACACATGGCTGATCCCTCCGTCATAGGAATCGTATAACACGAAAGTGAGACGTGTCTTCACAGAAGTAGCGCTTATTGTGTAGTGATATATGACAGTTTGTACAATCTCTATTCGTGTTTGACAGCTATATCGCCGTTTGGCGCGGATGCACACATGTTGACGCCTAGTTCGTAGAGGTTCGTAGCTTGAGCCGCAAACGCGTGCGTCCTGCTGACCTCTGTCTAGATCCACCAAGGCACGGCATTCGCCCGTCGAAATCGCGTCCTTTCTGCAACACGTTTTGCAGCAGCTTTGTTAGACGGTGCTCTCGCAGTCGAAGTAGTCGGCGGCGGAGAAATCCCGTTGGTACATGTGGAAGCTGTACTACTCCGATGAGCCGGCGCATGCTAGCACGAAGCGAAAGGCAAAGAACGTAACTGCGTCTAGGGTGCCTCGGCTACGCCAGAGCGGCCAGTGCCTCTCGCTGGTATCGAGACGCTTTAACCATGACCTCTGATATCGCGCGCAATCTCGGAGTAAGCGCTAGTAAGTGTCGATCGTGACGCACTACTTCTTTTCACCTCTCACAGACGGCGGCAACGCACCGCTCCGCCCCGCCTACCTACACCGCCATCAGAGAGCATCGTGCGAGAGTGAATGTGTGAAAGATATAAGGCGCGTTCGTGAAGTGTCCAACATCTGCCAAGTTGGTTTAGCCTCGGGCGCATACCGTCGCAGCCGCAATGTCGTGGGTTAGATTCCCAGTGGCGGATCTTTTTCTTGGTTTCTTTCTCACCCGTTGGCGTCCATTTTATCAACGTCATATCCGTAACGGATGTACTTGGTGGACCCGGGCATAAAACACTTTCGTGTTAAAAAAAGTGTTATGTTTATTAAAGAATGACAATCAGAACAATGCTAACAGGTTAGTACTAAACGCTCACTCTGGGATCAAAAAATGTCGTAAATCTCGTTCACAAGGTGGGTGGCGGCTAATCTGCAGAAAAGCTAGGAATTCATCGGCAAGGCGGTACAGTTTTACAGCAGATTTGGAGGTTGGCCATGACGCACATATGCCATGCTAATAAATGGCATTAATTAAAAGCGCGAGTGGATGCGTTACAACGGTTTTATTGGCCGCGAGATCGAGCGGAGTCGCCGCCTAGCGACTTCTGGCTGAACCACGCCTAGTGTGGATTGCTCCATGCGTCGTCTGCTAGCCCCGTTGTGTTTCCATGTGCGCGTACGTCATGCAGATGCTCAAAAGGCGGTTTGTTCCGTTGCGTTAGTGCAACTTTAACCGCTCGTACGTATGCCTTAACCGCTCGTACGTATGCCCTAAAGAAGCATTTGGCCTTGGATCTGCTGTATATGTACTGTGTGTACCTGCGATACATTAGTGGTGCAGGCTCTTCTCACATTCTGTCTGTATATGTACTGTAATAAGATCAGACAGTGCACTTCTCGAGAGTGCTGTGTGTGGTCGTCGTACCCTCCTTTCACGAGAGTCATATCAGTGTAGGTGCCGCTCTGTGGTTCAAGCGCATTGCAAAGTGCAATTTGGCGTTGCCCTAAAGATGAGAAGTATTAAATCTCATGCGAATATAGCCTTTGAGCGGCACGGTGGTACAAAAAAGGCTCGCATGTAATTGAGCGTTGTGGTTAGGTGTTGTTTATACGTTACGCGACGAGCTTTAGTTGTGTACGGTCCTGGTCTCACTAGAGAGAAATATTTCTGTCAAGTCACGTCTGACACTTCGGCACTTAAATTGTCCCCTAAAAAGAACAGAAAATGAAATGACACGGAAATCGCAAAACTAAACAAGGTGTGGGTTCGAGCTAGTTGGTACTCCATGATAAACACTTCTTGCGCAAAATTTTCTCAGACAACGGAAGAAACAGACACGGACGGGCGCGAACTTCCAACTGATTTTATTATCAACAAATGACATATATATATATATATATATATATATATATATATATATGTGTATATATATATATATATATATATATATATATATATATATATATACAAATATGACTGTGACAAAACAAAAACACAAAAACACCAATGGCACAGGTGTGCAGTGTGTCAGCGCGCATCAGCTACTCCCTCCCCCAAATGTAGTGTTCCTTCCAAAAAGTCACAGTTTCGCCGCAAGGGCGAAGCAATGAATGCGATAGCAAGGAACTAATGCTATACGAAGTGAGGCTCGCCAATGGATACTCTCAGTTTGAACAGCGCTTCTGTTGCAAGGCGGCCGAAGGCGGCCGCCTTGCAACAGGCGGCCGAAGCAGCGAAGGCGGCCGAAGCAGCGAAGGAAACTAGCGTGCTTCAAGTGTCGACCTGTGACACTTGATAGTTCGCGCTCATCTTCTGTTTGTTCGTTTAGCGGCGTCCCTGAGCTCGAGTGACATTCGTACGCGCCGTAACATGAGCGCGTACATCACGGTGAAAGGGTGAAACATTCCTCTACCCCTCGCCACGAGAAAACCGCGCGAGCAGACGGCGGAAGGGCAAGCTTCTCCCATGCGCAAATATAAGAAGAAGCGAGCGAGCTCGCCGACGACTTTTAAATGCGCCCGTGGGGCTCCTAGCGCCACCTCGCTGGTATTGAAGAAACGCTTATTATCGCCTGCTGTCTCTGAGTCCGTCCAGCGCTAAATGGTGTGTATATAACGCTCGCCGTTAGCTACGTGGAGGATCGGCGTTTCGTGGCGTAGTGGATAGCGCCGCTCGCTGCGGAACAAGAGGTCCCTGGTTCGATTCCGCGCTTCGGAAGCATTTTTCTGAGTTATTTTTCTGTGGGGACTTTATAGATATATACATACTTATACATATACGGTGCATGACGGCGACGGCGACGGCAAAATCCAGCCGAGACTGTCCATATAATTGCTATCGCAATAAAAGGCAATTTCCTTCTGTGTCAACGAAACTGACGTCATGCACATGCAGTTGCTGCCCTCTCGTTGCATTTTTGATGCCTCCACAATCTCTCGCGTTCGCTGATCCCCGTCATGAAAAACAGCAGTACACTGTTGATAAAATGGTTTGCACCCACACTCGTGGCAATGAATGGCCAAATTTCCATCCCTGCCCCCTTCCACCCCAAAAAGGAAAAATGCGGCGTAAAACACCGAAACAAGTATGTTGACTGCACGAAGGAAGTCGTGTACAAGTTGCCACTATCGTGTGGACGACCCTACATTGGGCAAACAGGTCGGTGTCTAAACCATCGCCTGCGTGAGCATGCGAACAGGGTGGAAAGGGGCAGGGATGGAAATTTGCCCTTCATTGCCCCGAGTGTGGATGCAAACCGTTGTATCAACAGTGTACTGCTGTTTTTCATGACGGGGATCAGCGCACGCGAGGGATTGTGGAGGCAGCAAAAATGCAACGAGAGGACAGCAACTGCGTGAGCATGACGTCAGTTTCGTCGACACAGAAGGAAATTGCCTTCTTGGAAAGAACACTACATATGGGGGAGGGAGTAGCTGATGCGCGCTGACACACTGCACACCTGCGCCATTGGTGTTTTTGTTTTGTCATAGTCATATTTGTGTGTGTGTGTGTGTGTGTATATATATATATATATATATATATATATATATATATATATATATATATATATATATATATATATATATATATATATATATATATATATGACACTTGTTGATAATAAAATCAGTTGGAAGTTTGCGCCCGTCCGTGTCTGTTTCGTCCGTTGTCTGAGAAAATTTTGCGCAAGTGTTGATCGCAAAACTGAGTTGCCTTGCGCAATTTTACCTTGTGGCGAAATTTATAGAAAACCACCCGTGTACTTAGATTAAGGAGCGCGTTAAAGGGCGCTGATGGTAAAAATTAATCCAAACGGCGTAGTTTACATTTATGTCGTAGTAATTTCGCGCGAAGCCGCATCTTTTTTTCTTTACATTATTTTGAGCGTTTGTGTTGCGTTGTTTAGAATGACAGAAGGCAGCGGACATTAGTCGTATGAAAAAGCGTACTTTGGTCCCGTAAAATAACCGGACCTTTGTTCCATTACTGTCGTGAAAGTAATCAATCGAAGAAGTTCCGTGCTGTGCTGTACACCTTTGTGTACTGTTACTGGAATAAAAACAAGCGTGTGCGTGTTAAACGTCTCTGTAGCGCTAAAGCGCTGTCAGCCACGTAGCTTTCCTCAGTAAACCTATAAACTGTCCTACATTTCATGGAGAACTGAATAAGAAATGCGAATGAATATTTGAGCACGCAGTGCACAAAGTGCTATTTCAACTCATCGTGCAGGAATACGGGCTTTCTTTTTGTTGAGGGGCATCCAAATGAACAAGAAGTAAATAGTTAATTCAGTCGCGCGATACAGCAGTGCGTAGTACGTGGAACACAAGCTAAACTTGTACAAATAAAACAACAAGAAAACGTCACCCATTGCGAAAACGCCGACTGTCGCCGAAGGCGAGCAACCCGTTCGTTGGCAGAATGCGCTTCTCTCACAAGTAATTGTAACGTTCGGCGCTCTTCGTGCATTATTTCGGGAATGAAGAGCGCACATATTACCACAAAGCTGCAGTCAACGCATTTTGTTTGCCGGAAATCGGGTCACATCGCTCACAACGAAGTGTTGTTGTGCACGTATGTATACGCGCTGACAACCGCCTATCCACACTAGCGCGGCGACGGTGCTGCCACCTGTAGCCCGATCTCGCGGCGAATAGCGCGATTACGTAGATTTCGACATGCACGGTACCGGCCCAGTTCACCAAAGCCCTCGAGTAAGAACGCAACTTGGCCCGCTTTTTAAATAATGTGCGTATTGTTTTCTTCTCTGGCACTTTTACCGCGTGCACCGGCTTTTGCTAGGTTCCCTCTGCAGGTAAGCCAGGTCATGCACAGCAGAAAGTTATTCGACCAGGCGGTGCACAGTGCAAGAATACAGAGCCGATTATCTATTATAATATTTGCATGCGATGTATCTTTATTTTTCACCGTGCACAACCGCTCCTGAATGTGCAAGCGCTGCTTAGGGAAGAGCACTGGCGAAGGGAAGAAAGGACGCACAGAGAAACATGAAGAGCTAAATAAATGAGACCATATAGGCATAATTTTCGAGACATTATTGATCGCAAGGTCCAAGGAAAACGCCTATCCTACAAGCAAATTATGTAGGGATTGCGTTGTGTTAAGTATTTACCTAACACATCCAAATGTGCATTTGTATGACGACTGGCTATAACACCCAGTGCCATATATGTAACCGCCAGCAGCTTACCTGCCTTTGCTTAAGACCAAAGGGGCTGTCGTTGAAGGAACTCCGCATATGGCTCAGCAGAAAGTAACCTAATAAATAAATAAATAAATAAATAAATAAATAAATAAATAAATAAATAAATAAATAAATAAATAAATAAATAAATATTGTGTCAAATTCAAGTCAAATTATGAGGCACCCTAAATGGGGGACTGATTTTACCCAGGAATCACTGAGAATTTAGGGTTCGTTAATGGTCATCTAAATCTAAATACTCGGGTGTTCTCACACTTCGGTCCTTCGGAATGCGACCGCGTGGCTGAAAATTGAACACGTGTCGTAGGTGCAAGAAACAGACGAAATGGCTGTGTCACCATACAACTGCAGAAAAAGAACCGAAGATTCTAATCTTACACGGGACATATTGCAGTAAGTTGTAAGAACATTGAAAATATTAGGTGATTTTTCTGGTACCTGTTGTAACGTCACTACACTAGCACCAGAAACCCAACTTCGCAGTAATAAAGAGCAAGGTCTGAAGGTTTCAATTGTTGAGAAGATTCTGTGGAACTTAAAGAACAACAGAATGAAGTGCGCGCAGATGAAAAGAGTTCGGCGGATCCCACGTACGGCGGGAAGATGACCGTGGCGTAATTTTTTTACATTGAGCTAAACATTACAATATGACGTTAAAGATAGGTGCAAATGGTATACGCACACATATATGTTGAATAGTCTCATATGTGCTATATAACCAGTTGTTTAGAGTTGCGCAACGATGCCAACAGCAACATAGGTACATAGGCGTATCTACCGGGGGGGGGGCAAGGGGGGCGCTAGCCCCCCCCCCCCTCTCAGAAATTTTGTGGGGGGGGCGGAGCCCCCCCCACTTTCCATAGTGGTTGTTGTCGGCTGCAGACCGGGAAGCTAACAAGTCAGGCAATGTTTTACTTGGACGCAGCAATAACGTAATTTTGTAATAAAATTTGTCCTACGATTCTGCTGTGACGACTGTCTTCTGTGTGTCATGGCCACGCACATTGGCTACCTGCGGTGCGGGTTGGCTATTCCACGCTTGTGCGTCTTGCGCTCGAGCATTGCAGAGGAAGCTATCGCTCAGTAGGGGCTCTATACATTACAGCAGTCTGTCATGATTTTATTTTGTCCTGCCTGGCCTGAAATTTAAGTAATCCGCGACGCAAATATTGGCTAGAACCAGTAAACGTTTTATAGCCTCATCAAACGCTCTCCTTTTTCAGGAAATTCAGTTTCTTTGAAAACGAATAGCATCGCCACTGCTCCATATTCAAGCTGCTGTGAGTTGATGAGTGTGGAGAAGTGTCCAGTATCTAAGTTGTGCCCAGCCAGGACAGCTAAAATAGATTCCCACTTTAGTCTCCGATTAGCCTGCTTCACTTGGCTTATCTTAAGGTAGCCTGCATCGATCGTGGCGGCTTGTAACAAGGCAGTGGACTCGAGTACATTGAGAAGTCCAGCTTTCAAGTTTGCCCCGTTACTTGATCTACCTCACCAGGGAGATGATCAGCGTCCAGGGTTTTCTGGACTAAGAAGGCTGCCTACCTGCAAAACATGGTGTCTGTTACTAATAATGTAGAGTTCTACACATTATTACTAATAATGTAATAATGTGTAGAACTCTCACAGAGAGTTCTACACGCGCAAAAACAGCTCAGCATCGTTATACTACAACAAAAAGTATCTATCATACACATATGAATCTATCTCGCTCGCTGCTATAAGCAGCCGCTGCCAATGTGATTGGCGGCAGCCTTCTTAAATTGCGTTCAGGAAGAGACACTGTCTGGCTATTAAAAAAAAAATGAGTTATTGTGCAGCACAGTAATGTGCTTCTTATTGTGCACACTTCATTTTAACGCCGCTAGTTTTCGCAGACTTGTGACGTCGCGTAAAAATTGGAGGCGATTTTATGGCACATTAAAAATTTTTGATGAATACCGAAGAACCAATGACAAACAATACGCCGTATTGAAAATAGTTCATTATTATTATTTTTTGCGCAGTCATGCGTACGTGGAAATTACGCGGTGGATCGCTTACGCGTCATTTGTTGCGTCGTTTTACGAGAAGGTGCTGTGAGCATGACCCAGAAAATTTCGACCAGTCATTAGCAGCTAACGACCTATACGGAAGGAAACAATGCGTGGTAGTTTAACGTTATAATCACCCACATTTTTTCAAGGACAATTTGAGGTTACACAGTTTACCTAGGCTATTTACTTGGAGGAACCGGAGGGGAGGAGAAAAGGGCCACTTCACCGCTTTTCCGTCCACCACCCACCCAAGCTGGCAAAAGTAGGAGGGCAAGGAACGACACCTAGTATATAAATTCGTAGTCATTTATAATCTTATAACTATACACAACCAGCTCAATGTGGTTTGCTTAAGTATTAATCGACTGAACTTGGTCATCTACTTAAGAAAGACTTACTTTATATTACAGGGCTCTAACAGTAAAGAAATTTGCACTCGGCTTATCCTGAAGACTTCTGCGAAGTACCTTGCTTTGTCAGCCACATACTTTGTTTATTAAGTGAGAATTTAAGGCACTAGAGTCATAGCAGGTTCTTCATACTCATCGTATCTACAACTCCACACTAGGACTGGGAAGTTTGCTGATGGAATGCTCAGATGATCAGGTTAAATTTGGGTGTACTTGTTAAACTTCTCGGTAATATTTCCAAAAAGTTACTAAACACTACTATGTTGTCGCGGTATAGGGCGGCCCAGCCTGCACAAACTGTTTGTGCAGATTCTTCCTTGGTGTAAAACAAACAGTTTTGAAAAGGAAGTCATCTGATCAGCTCTATATGAATATAAAGAATTGCTTCAAATCGTATATATATATATATATATATATATATATATATATATATATATATATATATATATATATATATATATATTGTAAAGGCGTTTATTGACGGCGGGATCGACGGCGACGATGCGCAGCGACGACAGTAACGACAGAGCGCAGACTCGCAGACCCTCACGAGCAAGAGCACGAGGGGCGTGCTCTCCGAGAAGAGGCGAAGAGGGCGACCCACTAGAAGGCACTCAAGAGGATGGCCCATTACAGCGTTCCATTGCTTCTGTACAATTACCCCGGGTACGCAAAGGGAGCCACCCGGCGACCTAACAGCTGGTCACTATGAGCGGGTCATGGTAGGGCTTGAGGCGCTCCACGTTCACAATGTCGCGCCCTCGACGGCGCATGTCCGAAGATGGCTCAATGGGTTCAATCAGGTAGTTGACCGGGGACGTGCGTTCGACGACACGGTAGGGGCCTTCGTATTTGGGCAGCAGTTTGGAAGAGAGGCCAGTTGCAGCGGTCGGGACCGAGAGCCACACGAGCGCTCCAGGGAGGAACGTGGACTCAGAAGTGGTGGTGCCACCGCGAATGCTCTTCTGCCGCTCTTGTTCGTGCGTTGTAAAGGTCTTCACAAGCTCGCGACATTCTTCAGCAAGCCTGGCTGTGTCCGAAATAGGCGCACATTCAGATCGATCCGGCCTGTAGGGAAGGATGGTGTCGATTGTGTGCGACGGGTGCCTGCCGTACAATAAGAAAAATGGCGAGAAACCAGTAGTGCTCTGAGAGGCGGTATTGTAGGCGTACGTGACGAAGGGCAGAATGGCATCCCAATTTGTGTGGTCGGCTGCGACGTACATTGAGAGCATGTCGCCGAGCGTGCGGTTAAAGCGTTCGGTGAGGCCATTCGTCTGCGGGTGATAAGCAGTAGTTTTGTGGTGAACGACGTTGCACTCTTTGAGAATGGCTTCGACGACTTCGGACAAGAAGACACGGCCTCGATCACTGAGCAGCTCCTGGGGCGGACCGTGACGCAGCATGAATCGGTGGAGCAGGAAGGTGGCCACATCGCGCGCTGTAGCCGCTGGGAGGGCGGCGGTTTCGGCGTATCGCGTCAGATGGTCAACAGCGACGATGGCCCAGCGGTTACCAGCCGAAGTCAGAGGAAGTGGTCCATACAAATCGATGCCCACGCGCCCAAACGGACGGTTACGGCAAGGTAATGGTTGTAGACCTGCTGGCGACACGTGCGTTGCAGGTTTTCGGCGAGCAGCATCGTGAAGGCATCGTCGTCGATGCCTTTCATAATGTGCCTCATCTTGTCAGATTCCGACATGGTGGTGTCGGCTTTCTTACACAAATCGAGGACGTCTTCAATGTAGCTGGTAAAGGCTTCGCCGGCCTGCTGAGCTCGTTCTCGCAAACGCTGTTCGGCCTGCAGCTTACGAACGGCAGGGCGGCCAAACACGTTGATGATGGCGGTCTTGAAAGCGGACCACGTCGGGAAATCGGATGCGTGGTTGTTGTACCACATGCCGGCCACAACCGCGAGGTAGAAAACCAAGTTGCTCAGCTTGCCTGCTTCGTCCCATTTATTGGGGACACTCACCCGTTCGTAAAGCGTGAGCCAGTCCTCCACGTCGGCGCCATCCGCGCCGGTGAAGACAGGAGGGTCGCGGATACGGGGGACACCGGGACAAGCGGTCGTAGCAGGAGGCGGCGTTTGCTGAGCGGCGTCTTGCGGCATGGTAGATGGCACGGTACGGGATCGAAGCTCCAGGGGCATCAGATGGAGACCGAAGTTGTGGGGACGGTACAGCACTCTCCACCACTTTGTAAAGGCGTTTATTGACGGCGGGATCGACGGCGACGATGCGCAGCGACAACAGTAACGACAGAGCGCAGACTCGCAGACCCTCACGAGCAAGAGCACGAGGGGCGTGCTCTCCGAGAAGAGGCGAAGAGGGCGACCCACTAGAAGGCGCTCAAGAGGATGGCCCATTACAGCGTTCCATTGCTTCTGTACAATATATATATATATATATATATATATATATATATATATATATATATATATATATATATATATATATATATATATTGATGGTACGCGTTTAGCGTTGAGTCCGTGAGGCGTTTAATAAATAAATAGCACAGGTTCAGCGACCAGCAGTCCGAAACGGAGCAAGCACGAGCACCAACAACCGTCCTCGTCTTCGTCTTTCACTGGCGCCCCTGTTTGCGCCCTATCCATTCTACAAATCACTCCCCCGCAGAAAAGGAGCCATCCTGGCGACTTAAGGAACAGGGACGACTGGTGGGTCGTAATGCGGCTTCAGTCGGTCGACGTGAACAATCTCACGGCCACGGCGGCGCCGGTCTGCGGATGGTTGAACGGGCTCGACAACATAGTTGACGGGAGAGGCTTGACTTAGGACGCGGTAGGGGCCTTCATACTTCTGCAGTAGCTTTGTGGAAAGGCCAGGAGCAGAGGAGGGAACGCGAAGCCACACCAATGTTCCAGGCGAATATGACTGGGGAGGCAGGTTTGCGTCATGGAGGTCCTTTTGGCGTGCTTGGTCTTGTGCGGTTAAGGAACGTGCGAGCTGCCTGCATTCCTCGGCGTAGGTGGCGACTTCAGATAGAGTTGTGGACTCTGAAGCGTCCGGGCGGTACAGAAGAATGGTGTCCATAAATGAGGAAGGTTCGCGGCCGTAAAGAAGAAAGAAGGGAGAAAATCCTGTCGTAGACTGAGTAGCGCTATTGTAAGCGTACGTAACAAAGGGTAGTATGCGGTCCCAGTTGGTGTGGTCAGCGGAGACGTACATGGACAGCATGTCGCCTAGTGTGCGGTTAAAGCGCTCAGTCATTCCGTTGGTTTGTGGATGGTAGGCGCTGGTTGTCCGGTGCACAACGTTGCATTCACGGAGGAGGGCTTGTACGGCATCAGAGAGGAACGTGCGTCCGCGGTCGCTGAGTAGCTCGCGAGGCGCGCCGTGGCGAAGAACAAGTTGGTGAAGTATGAATAAGCCGACTTCACGTGATGTGGCCTCTGGCAGCGCGGCAGTCTCAGCGTAGCGTGTCAGATGATCGATAGCGACGATCACCCAGCGGTTCCCGTCTGGTGTGTACGGAAGGGGGCCGTACAAATCAATTCCGATGCGATCAAAAGGCCGGGAGGGACAAGGCAACGGCTGGAGCGGTCCAGTGACTATACGTGGGGGGCTCTTCCGGCGCTGACACTTGGAGCATGAACGCACGTATTGGCGGACGAAGCGGTACATGCCACGCCAGTAGTACCGCAGCCGGAGGCGTGCATAGGTTTTGATTACACCAGCGTGGCCGCATTGGGGATCCGCGTGAAAGGAGGCACAGATATCGGCACGGAGATGGCGAGGAATCACCAACAACCACTTGCGACCATCAGATAGATAGTTGCGGCGGTATAGGAGCCCATCGCGGATGGTGAAATGTCGAGCTGTGCGCCGCAGCGAGCGAGTGGCGGTACGTGGTGAGGGCTTAGATAGGAACTCCATTAAAGAGACTATCCAAGGATCCTGACGCTGCTCAGAAGGCATGTCAGCGTGTGTAAGGGCCGCAGAATCGTAGCTGGAAACAGACCCGTTGCCACAGTCATGGGGAAGGGGAGAGCGAGAAAGAGCGTCGGCATCTGAATGTCTACGGCCTGACCTGTAGACGACGCGGATGTCGTATTCTTGGAGACGTAATGCCCATCGAGCTAGACGACCAGATGGGATCTTTCAGTGAAGATAACCAGCAGAGGGCGTGGTGATCAGTCACGACATCAAATGGGCGGCCATAGACGTAAGGTCTAAATTTTGTAATTGCCCAAACGATGGCTAGACATTCTTTCTCCGTGACCGAATAATTTTCTTCAGCTCTGGTGAGAGTGCGACTTGCGTAAGAAACAACGTACTCGTCGAAGCCAGACTTGCGTTGAGCAAGAATAGCGCCAAGGCCGACTCCACTGGCGTCCGTGTGGATTTCGGTAGGGGCGTCTGGGTCAAAGTGACGGAGAATCGGTGGCGATGTCAGTAGATGACGTAATTTCGCGAATGCGGCGTCGCAAGCGGAAGACCATGCCATGACACCTTGGCTGTCAGAAAGTAGGCGTGTTAAAGGGGCCATTATGGATGCGAAATCACGAACGAATCGTCGAAAATATGAGCATAGGCCTATGAAGCTCCGGAGTTCTTTCAGGGTCGACGGCTTGGGAAACTCGGCGACAGCGCGGAGCTTTGCAGGGTCGGGTAGAATGCCGTCCTTGCTGACAACATGTCCCAAGATGGTGAGCTTCCTGGCGGCGAAGTGACACTTCTTCATATTGAGTTGTAGACCAGCCTGTGTGAGGCATTCCAGGACACTTGCGAGGCGCAGAAGATGGGTGTCGAAGTCCTTTGAAAAAACTACGACGTCGTCCAGATAACAAAGGCACGTGTTCCACTTGAGACCTCGAAGGATGTTGTCCATAAGACGCTCGAAGGTGGCGGGGGCGTTGCAAAGGCCAAACGGCATCACGTTGAACTCGTACAGGCCGTCAGGAGTTACGAACGCAGTTTTTGGGCGGTCAGCTTCATCCATAGGTACCTGCCAGTACCCCGATCGAAGGTCCAGTGAAGAAAAGAACTCCGCGCCTTGCAAACAGTCGAGCGCGTCATCGATTCTGGGGAGCGGATAGACATCTTTGCGTGTGATCTTGTTAAGGCGCCTATAATCAACACAGAATCGGATGCTACCGTCCTTCTTTTTCACAAGTACCACCGGGGAGGCCCAAGGACTGTGGGACGGCTGTATAACGCCACGACTAAGCATATCAGTCACCTGGTCATCAATAACTCGGCGTTCAGCGTGAGAGACCCGGTATGGACGCTGACGCAGGGGTGCATGGCTCCCGGTGTCTATATGATGGACGATGGCAGACGTTCGACCCAAACTGGTTTGCTTGTAGTCGAAAGACGTCCGAAAGCGGTCGAGAAGCTTCAAGAGTTGGGTGCGTTGAGCAATAGGGAAGGTCCGAATCAATTGATGGAAGGAAAGCGTCTAGGGAAGATGTGTTGGACGTGGTAACGAGATCAACGCTGGCGACCTGGAGGCTTGTTGTGCGATCGAGCAGTTGGCTAGCGCAAACAGAATCAATCTCCTCAAGACGCCCTATACATTCTCCGCGGAATACTGTGGCTGCGACCGAAAGCAGGTTCGTGACATAAATGCTTGAGCAGGAGTCTTCGATCGTGACAAGAGCAAAGGGGAGAATGAACTTCTTACGAGAAGTGAATGCTCCTGACGGTGTGAACATGGCGCTAGAGAAAGCATAGTCGCAGGAGATCGGTACCCGAACAGAAGACATAGGTGGGATGTCCGTGTCCGCGGCGACGACGACACGAGGAAAAGGTGACTTGCCAGAATCGATGTCGGAGATCGCTGATAATTCTAGTTCGGCACGGGCACAGTCAACAATGGCATGATGTGTGGAAAGGAAGTCCCAGCCCAATATAACGTCGTGCGAGCAGTGTGGAAAGACGACGAATTCGACGACATACAAAACGTCCTGAATGAGTAGCCGAGCCGTGCACGTCACGGAAGGTTGTATGGGATGTGCGGTTGCCGTACGGAGAGAAAGACCAGAAAGCGGAATCGTAATTTTTTTTAACTTGCGGCACATTGCTTCGCTCAACACAGACACAGCAGCTCCCGTATCGACTAAGGCCTGCACGGCAACACCTTCAATGAAGACAGTTATTTCGTTAGCAGGTTGAGAACGAGGTCTTGTAAATTTCGACAGCGGCGCAGTTCTTGCCTCCGGAACTGCGATGGTCAGTTTTCCGTTTGGACGGGCGAGGGGCGACGAATCATTGGCGAAAGCGAACGTCGGCGCGGGGACGGCGATCGACGGGAGTTGAAAGCTCGGCGGTTGGATGAAGAGGTGTCCGAAGTTGCGTGGGAGGGCATCGGCTGTGGTGGCTCTGGACGGACGTAGCTGTAACTTGCGTCAACGGTACCTGGACGGGCAACGCGGCGGCGGCAGAAACGCTCGACATGGCCGGGTAGACAACAGTAGTAACATATTGGTCGGTTGTCCGTTGTGCGCCAAGGATTATGAGGAGGGGTGACAGGACGGCGATAAAGTGGAACGGGCGGGCCTGCCGGCGTCTGCGTTGAGTAGAATGCACTTGAGGAGTGAGCAGAGTCCGTGCCGTGTGGCAGCGCATGTGACTGCCTTCTCGCGACGTCAGCGTAGGTCAAGGGCGCGGATACAGGCGGCGGCTGGTGCGTAGGCGGAAGGGCTTCGGATACTTGCTCCTCAATGGTTTGTCGCAGCGACGAGGGGATCCCATGAGCATTGCCTGGGAGAAAGGGTGCAAGAGACAGTTGTCGTGCAACTTCTTCTCGGATGAACTGCTTGATTTGTTGCGTCAATACCGTCGGGTCCGGAGAGATGGCGCCAACGGTGAGTGCTGACGTACTGGTCGTGTCGAAGCTAGGACGGCGTGTGGAGATGCGCTGCTTTCGCAACTCGTCGTAGCTCTGGCAGTGCTGAATGACGTCCGTGACTGTTTGAGGGTTTTTGGCCACAAGCATGTGGAACGCATCGTCCTCGATGCCTTTCATGATATGCTTGACTTTGTCAGGCCTCGGACATGGCAGGATTGAAGCGGCGGCAGAGGCCTACGACGTCCTCAATATAGGAAGTGAAACACTCTCCAGACAGTTGGGCGCGATCACGCAAGCGCTGCTCTGCGCGGAGCTTGCGCACTGTCGGTCGGCCGAATACGTCCGCGAAAGTCGCTTTGAAAGAGGCCCAGGTGGTAATCTCAGCCTCATGGTTGTTAAACCAGAGTTCCGCGACTCCTCTCAGGTAGAACTGGACGCGGCCGAGTTTGTCGTTATCGTCCCACTTGTTGTTGACACTCACTCTTTCGTACGAAGAGAGCCAGTCTTCGACGTCCTGCTCATCAGTACCGCTGAAGATGACTGGGTCGCGCTCCCTTAGAATACCGGGACAGCGAGGAGCTGGGGGTGTGGCAGCATTCTGCTGTGCGACGTCGTCGGGCATGGTTGACAGGGAAGGTAGAGTCCGGTTACGGAGTTCCAGGGTGCAAAAGAGAACCAGCACTCTCCACCACTTGATGGTACGCGTTTAGCGTTGAGTCCGTGAGGCGTTTAATAAATAAATAGCACAGGTTCAGCGACCAGCAGTCCGAAACGGAGCAAGCACGAGCACCAACAACCGTCCTCGTCTTCGTCTTTCACTGGCGCCCCTGTTTGCGCCCTATCCATTCTACAATATATATATATATATATATATATATATATATATATATATATATATATATATATATATATATATATATATATATATATATATACATATACATACATGGCGGACAGTGAGCGACGCCGTGTTCTTACACGTGCCCACGCCTGCACACCTTCAATGGAGCCGCTTGCTGAGGACGACACAGTGGGCTCGTAGCTCCTGGTTTCTGAAAGTGCTAACGCGCCAGTTTCTGTGAGAAGAGCTTCTTTTGCGAGGTCGCGTACAGACTGTACGTGCGCGTGCACAGACTGCACGTTGAGAGCGGCAAGCGTGAGCTGATTGTTGTGGTCGTGGCATCGAATGAAGGCGGTAGCCCGGTCAAAGACAATGTCTAGAGACCTGTTCGCTAGCCGGGTCATGTCGTCGTCAGACTGTGGCGATAGAGCCGGCGACATGTTGGAACCTGAGGTCACCTTTTGCATCGGTGAGATATAGGCCGTCGAGGCTGGTAGCCCTGGAAAGTGCTACGCAGGCCAACTTCAGTTGTTGGCGCTTACCGTATTGGAAGACTACCTGGGCATATGTGGCCCTTTGGGACTTATACAGGGTGTCCCACATAACTTGTGCCAAGACTTTGATAATTAAAGGCACTTGAGAGGCAAATTGAACGAAACGTATACTACTCGCACTAGCCTATTGATACTCAGGCTATTTTTTATTTTCCCCTAAACTAATTAGTTAATTATTTTTAATTACCTAACTTTTTAATTATTGGCTGAAAACCCAAAATATGAACACTGAGCTGAAAAGCACTTTTAGAAACCACGGACTGAATTGTTTCCTGTACGATACGACTCGCGGTGTTATTTTTTCCGCGTTGTAAAGAAAGCCCGCGAAATTTGAAAAGAGGCCACGTGACTCTCAAACGTGCAACCGATGAACGAGGTCGCCCGCGGCTGCCACGGGGAAGCGACAGGGTGCCTTGAAAGTGGCCGATGTTTGGGCGTCCATCTTTCGTTGAATGACGATGCAAATGGACGCTGCTGGCCGAGCGCTGCCGAGATAAGCGTCCGAGACGGATAAATAAAACAAGAAAATAGCTTAATTGTCTCTTTTGAACTTGAGATGCGTAAAAGGAGGCGACGACGTGAAGCTAGTCACGGGTGGCGTTGGTAGGCGAACGGCATGAGGATACTTTTTTTTTTGTTTTCGGTGATCGGTGCTCGTAAAATTAAGCCGCAATTACAGAACATGTTCAAAGATCCCGCCATCTGCTGCAATACAACTCTGACATCTCTTTATCAGATTTTCCGTGACGTTCTTGACTATGGTTTCGGGAATGGAGTTGCAAACTTGTCTTATTTTTTCTTTTAGATTACCTGATGTTGTGGTTGGTGCCTGGTATACCTGACTCTTGACGTACCCCCAAAGAAAAAAATCAAGGCGGTTTAAATCTGGAGACCATGCTGTCCAAGCAATGGGCCCGTGCCGCCCTATCCACTGCTGCGGGAAAACTTTATCCAGCCAATTGCACGCATTGCTGCTTCCGTGCGTAGGAGCTCCATCATGCTGATACCAGATATCTTTAATCCTAGCCAGTGAAACTTCGCACAGAAAATTTTCAAGTGGTCCATCCAAGATATCCTTGACATATCGTTCGCCTGTAAGTGTGCTGTCGAAGAAGACAGGTCCGATTATAGTACCACCGTAAATGCCACACCACACATTGAATGACCACTGATATTGGTGACGCGCCTGCCAAACCCAGTGAGTGTTCTTGTCACTCCAATAGTGAGTGTTGTGGAGGTTCACTTGAGCATTGCGCGAGAAGTTCGCTTCGTCGGTCCAAAGTACCTTGTTCACGAAGCCTGGGTCTTCTTCGGTCTTGATTAGGACCCAATTTGCAAAGTCTGTGCGATTATGGAAGTCGCGAGGCTCCAATGCTTGGTGCAGCTGCACGTGGTAGGGATGAAGTTGTCTCTTCTTTAGTATTCTCCACACCGAAGATTTCGAGACACCAGCTTCAGCACCCACACTACGGACACTTGCCTGGGGGTCTGCAGAAAACTTGGACAGGATATTCCTCTCCACTTCCTCGCCCAAAACTGAAGATTTGTGCCGTTTCGTGGTAAATGTCCCAGTCTCTTTCAGCGTTTCATAAGTACGCACAATGGTCATTGAGCTCGGCCGCGTACCTGGATGCCAGCGTTGAAACAGTTTGACTGCCTGCCTTCTGTTTCCGCGTGATGCACCTAGGGCCAGAACCATATCCGCTCGTTGCTCATTCGAGTACGGCATGTCAGCTGCTTTGTCACAAACGACAAACGAACGCGTCAACAAAGCGCGCGCGCGGCCGCTTTCAAACGGCACCGCGATAGCACGGCCCCAGCCGCTCACCCAAGAAGCGCGAACGACGAAAAAAACAAGTTATAAAAGATGCCGGCGCGCCGACGCTTCTCCTCGCCCACTCGAAGCCGCCGCAGAGCCGCAGACAAATCAAACGCCCGGTAAAGCCTGCGAGCGTTCTATGAGCTGCACGGGATTGGTCGAGGCTCGATTCAAATTCAAATTCAATATGCATTGTTTAACGGTCCAAGACGTGAGAATAGCCTGTAAAAGCCATAGAATGGTCACGTGATAGCCACCTCCTCTCCCATGACGCGACGCCGCGCGAGTAGAACCGGGGAGAGAAATCTCGAATTGCAGCAGCCGTCGAAGCATTTCATCATTCTGTCGCGTTTCGTCCTATCTACATGAATCAGAATCAAACTGCTGTTTTTTTTTCCTCGCAGTCGTGACCGCTTTATCACCGCCGCAGAGCTCGGCCAGCAGTGTGCATTTGCACCGTCATTCAACGAAAGACGGACGCCCAAACTTCGGCCACTTTCAAAGCACCCTCTTCCCCGTGGCAGCCGAGGGCGACCTCGTTCACCGGTTGGACGTTTGAGAGCAGCACTATAGCAGTGCGCTCGCGGTCCGTCACATGGCCTCTTTTCAAATTTCGCGGGCTTTCTTTACAACGCGGAAAAAATAACACAGCGAGTCGTATCTTACAGGAAACAATTCAGTCCGTGGTTTCTAAAAGTGCTCTACAGCTCAGTGTTCATATTTTGAGTTTTCAGTCAATAATTAAAAAGTTAGGTAATTAAAAATAATTAACTAATTAGTTTAGGAGAAAATAAAAAATAGCCTGAGTATCTATTGGCTAGTGCGAGTAGTATACGTTTGGTTCAATTTTCCTCTAGAGTGCCTTTCATTTCCAAAGTCTTGGCACAAGTTATGTGGGACAACCTGTATATAGTTATTACGTTTGCTTGCACAAGGGGAAACTATGTCCTCTTGCACGAGATATTTTTCTGGCGCATATCGTGCTTGTGGTTCTGCCTGGGATCGTGCCGTTCGAAGAAGTGGTTGGAGAACTAAGGACGGTGACCACCTCTGCTCCATTCACTTCGAAGAATGCTGCTTCGACAGAACGGGACAGGCGACCAAACTGCGGCCTGGCAGTGTACCTACAATTTTTCCTGCTTTCCCAGCGCATCTACAAAACCCTCTTAGTTTCTACATCCTAGACGTAGCTTCAATACCATTATAATGGTATTGAAGCTACTATAGTTACGAAAAGAAGAAATTGCGGCAGAATAAGATGTAACTCTTTTGAAATCCAGCCAATCTTGCAGGCGAAACCGAAACCGAAACACCGAAGGACGCGGCATGAGAGGTCGAGCTACCTCGTTTCGAGGCTGTGCGGGCTGCGCTTGCCGCGATAGCACATGTCGCCCACGCAGGTTAGTGAATGCAGAATTAGAAGCACTGTAATCGTTCTTTAACGGTTCATTCGGGGCACGTCTCCTGGAGTTTGGCGGCTGCATGCGACTTGGGCGCTTCGGTTTTGGTTTCACCTATAAATGGTTGGAGTTTCATCACTCCGCGAAAATTACCGGCGACTTCCCAATTTACTTAATTGCCTGTCGTCTCTAACTTAAGCGTTAATTATTTCAACCTTCTTTATAATGTTGTTATTTGTGTCTCTGGTAATCTGCCGACCCACAAAAGAAAAAAAAAACCGCCTATGAAGGAGGCGACCAAATGTCGCGTTCTCCGTAATATTGAGAATTTTCCGGCACATTTCTTGAAACACCCAATATGTACTAAAGCCTTTGTTCCGCAATAGTTACCAAAGCAAGCGCAAAGGATAGAAAGAGTCAATTTCTCTTGACGTTTTTTTTTTCTTTGTAGCCAAAGAGGAAAAGAGACCCACCGAAGCCCCGGGTACCCTTGTCGCCCGTTATGGACATAGAGCAGTCGATTGAAGACAATACTACGCCAACGACTTTTCCTAAAGCTTTCTGTCAGCAGAAAGTAAGAGATGCCGAAAAGGATATCGAGCAACTTAATAAATATCGGCAGATCCCACGTACCGTGGGAATCGATGTTATGCGAAGCATAAGAGCGACGGTGACTGTGGCGTAATATTTCACATTGACCGAAACGTTACAGAATGAGGCTAGAGAAATATGGAAGTGGTATACGCACACTCATATGTCGAATAGTCGCATATGTATTATATAACCAGTTCTTTACAGTTTCGTAACGATGGCAACAGCAACATGGGTGTTACCAACGCCAGACGCGGTGAGCTGATACGTAGTGCTTATATTGTTCAATACTGGAAGCGCGAATCCGAACAGGACAAAGAAGGAACACAGATGCACAGGACAGGCGTTACTCGCAACTAAGCTTCATTCAGGAAAGTTTCCCTAGATATATACACAGCCGAGCGGCACGCGCAGGCGCACTGCATGTATGTTGCAGTCACAGTTACAGTTGTTATGCTTATACTTGTCCGTTATGACGGAGAACGCACTCACGTATCACGAACCCGTGTGTATGTGTAGAAGGGGTTCTTGACAGTTCTTGAACGAGGTCATCATCACCGTGATCAGTCAGCACCAGCAGCTGAACCGGACTTGTTAATCGGATCCGTTCGTGATCGCGGCAATGAGGAGTCTAAATGTAGTGAAGTGCTAGGTATAGTGCAGCTGGTGGAAATCCTGGATGCCTCTTACGATGAAATGATCCATGAGGCCTCCTGTCGTGGACGTGGTAGCGAGGTGTTTTGATGCTCTCTCCGCATGCAATCCGTCTTTCACGCGGTATAAGAAGCAAGCGTTGTTGGGTCTTGATAATCAATGTTGAAGTCACCGGTAACGATGAGAGACCTGGTTCTCTCAGCAGATTTATTGTAGGAAGCATTGACTGCGGTTTTTGCGTAATCCACGTGGCCCACGTTGCGGACCACGTGGACGAGTGGATGGTAGTTGAGCGTCTTCCAGAAGTGTTCTGCCTTCAGTTTCCTTACTTTCCTTGCATCCGCCGCGGTGGTGTAGCGGTTAAGGTGCTCGGCCTCGAAGGTCACGGGTTCGATCCCGGCTGCGGCTGTTGCACTTTCGATGGAGGCAAAATGCTAGATGCCCGTGTTCTGTGCGATCTCGGTGCACGTTAAAGGATACCCGATGGTCGAAATTTCCAGAGTCCTTCGCTACGGCGTCTCTCATAATCATATCGTGGTTTTGGGACATAAAACTCCAACAATAAACATTAATATCACTTTCCTTGCCGGTCAATGTGTGTGTTCGCGGTTACTGTGTTGGTTGAGACTCTGTGTCACCTGTGGCACCTATCCGCATAACATTAACTCTGGCTTACGGGTATGTGCCACACGTGACTGAGAAAAAGGGTTTCATGACGTACGCGACAAGTATTTTGCGTTATTCATGTCATTACCATCGAATCGTGTTCGTCATACACTGATCCCCTGCTATGCCAATTTTGATATATTACAAGTTATGGAGACGACCAGGAGAGCGCCCAGACGTAGGCGGCTAGATAGATAGATAGATAGATAGATAGATAGATAGATAGATAGATAGATAGATAGATAGATAGATAGATAGATAGATAGATAGATAGATAGATAGATAGATAGATAGATAGATAGATAGATAGATAGATAGATAGATAGATAGAAACGGCCAAAATGCCTGAGGTTCACTAAGAAATGCTTTGCATTTAAAAAGAAGGTGAAGACTTTGCAACAAAGCAAGTGTAGACTTTCGAAGCGCTTCGATGCCTCCAGGAAACTTGTGAAGGAGTTGACAGACAGGGGTCTATTATCAGAAAACGGACTCGAATTCTTCGAAGCCACATTCTCCTCGGATATCTTGCAGCTGCTTAGCAGAGCAACCAAAAAAGAAAGCGTCCAATATCCTCGCGAGTTGCGTGCCTTTGCTTTGACTTTGCATTTTTATTCTTCAGCCGCGTACGAGTATGTGCGCGCAAAGTTTAATAATGCTTTACCAACACCACGCACCCTGAGCGAGTGGTACAAGGCCAGTGAATGGAGAGCCAGGCTTCACAAAGGAGAGATTACCACAATTCCAAAGTGCACATGCCACAGCAAGGTTTATACGCATTTTCGACAGGCTTTTTGACTTGCTTAATTCATGAAATCCTCTTGCCAAGTCTTTTAAAGCTGCACTACGCAATGAGAATGCTGCCTCATGGAAGGACTTTTGTGCAAGAAGCTGAAAATTACATCACTGAGCTAACTGACGCAAATGGGCGCCCTGTAATTGAGAGCTTGAAGAAAACCGGATTTGTCGGCCTGCTCATTTGCATGCACAGCACTGCAGATCTCTTTGAACGTCTTGTAGCCACAGGAAAACTGAAGTACTTGTTGATCCACAAGATGTCGCAGGACCACTTGGAAATTTTCTTTGGATGCATCAGAGGCAACGGGGGCTTCAACAACAATCCAATTGCCTGTCAATTCACAGCAGCATACAAGCGTCTACTCATGCAGACAGAGGTGAAGTCATCTGACGCTGGGAACTGTGCTGCAGATGCTGTAACGGTGCTGACTGTGTCAAGTGCCGTCAGCCAAGTCGAATCAACATGCAGTCACCCACCAAAGAAGATGTTCTATCCTTGAGCCGTTTGATGATGACCACGAGTACACCTATCGCGTAGACCTGCCATGGAACCTGTCGCCATTTGTTGAGGCTGTTGTGCCGGATGTTGCAGGATTTATGGCGCGCAAAGTACGAGACAGCACGACTTGTGAAGAGTGCGTGGCTGCGCTGCAGTCAAAGGAAAGTCCCAGCACTTACTAAAGCGAAAAGTCGTGGTGGTCTGGTGGCACCATCTAAGTATGTGCTGTACATTTGCGAGGCTGCTGAGAAAGGTCTCCGAGTACTGCAGGCACAGCACATTGATGTAAGGGCAATGCACAAAAGGTGCGGGCCACTGATTATGGAAATCCTAAAAATGGTTCTCGAGTGAGTCAGTCAGAACTTTATTGTGGTCCAAAAGTGGCAGAAGCTGAACGCGACTGGAGGTCCCGCTAGCTCAGCCAGGTGGCTCCACCCAGGTAGGTGCCGGAAGCTGCAGCCTCTCGGCGATGTCCCGGGCCCTCTGGACTGCCAGGAGTTGTTTGTTGAGTTCCATGCTGCGCATGGCAGGCCTCCCAGGAGGGTTTGTCCGATAATCCTGACCCCGAATTAAAGGGGCACAGCCAGAACATGTGTTCGAAATTGCAGTGCTCGTGATTACAGTGCTGACAGTGAGGTGAAAAGTCTGGATCGATTCTGTTTAGCATGGCTGGACTGATGTACGTTTTTGTCTGTAGTTGTCGTAGTGTGACCGCTTGCGCTTTATTCAATTTAGGGTGTGGAGGGGGGGAAGAGCCTACGCCCTAGTTTGTGAGCTGAGGTGATCTTGTGGAACGATAATAATGGATCCTTGAAGTCCATGCATCCCCGTTCCCGTCCCGTCTGAGATGGCCGGTCACCGCCGCGGGTAGCAAGTTCACGCGCTAGCTGGTGAGCCCTCTCGTTAGGGTTGCCGGTTGGGGAGGATATGTCACCCATGTGGGCCGGGAACCATATGATGTGCGTTAGGGGATCTTCCCCTTCGTTAGCCTCAGCAGTCGTCTTATTAACAACGCTTGCGGCTGCGGCGATGACGAAGCCGGATGAAATAACCTGATGGCAGTTCGTGAGTCTGAAAAGATGGTGAGGTCCCTTCTTTGTTCTTGCAGAGCTACCGTGATAGCCAGTTCCTCGGCTTCGTGAGTGAAGCCGGTGACCACCGTGGCCGCGTTAACTAGTGATCCCTTGGCATTGACGACTGTGACGACATACGCGTCCTTCTTCCAGTATTTGGCTGCATCAACAAACATGGCGGTTGAGCTGGAATCGATCTTCCCCAGGATGGCCTCGGCTCTTGCTTTTCTTCGCCCTTCATTGTGTACGGGATGGATGTTCCTGGGGACCGGGTCGACGCATATGGCCCCTCTTATCGCCGAGGAGATCTTGTCTTTCTCGGGGGGCATGAACAGGGGTTGCAGCCCTGCCTCCAGGAGGATCCTGGTGTCTGCTTTTGTGAGGGACAATCGGCAAATTTGAGCTGTTCGTTGAGCTTCAAAGAGCTCCGTTGCTGTGTTGTGCAGTCCGACAGGTCGTGGTTTGCAGAGCTTGTCCATCACCTTCTTGACTACGGCCCTCTAGAGAACCATATATATAAGCTGCCAAAAAAGATTGCCGAATACTACATCAAAATCCGCATACATCACATCACCAAGGAAACCAACTGTGCAAATTGCAAAAAGAGAGTGCGAACCCTACTTTCAAGGACTATAATATTCAGCAATCAATAAACAATCAATGGGCCATTACATCTCTGAAACTCGAAATGTCGTTTTGCAACACATTTCTGCCGCTTGCCATTTGCACGTATCGCACATTTCTGCCTCTTGCCATTTGTACGTACCTCTTGTGTGTATTACATATGTTTTGTTTATCGGTTTCCTGTTGTATTTACTTGCACGAATGCACAGCTATGCACACGCAATATCAGTTAAATGTGCAATAAATGTTTTCCACAAAGAAAATGTATGGCGCCTCTTTAACAGAACCTTGCCGTATCCCTGTTATCATATCCTCATGCATATCGTCCGGCTGTGTCAAGAAAAGCCGATCACGATGTTAAGTGTATGATTTTTGTATTGTCTTGCACATGTAAACAACCTCGCGATTGAGTACTACAAAAAATTGGCCGCGTATCTGCGTGCTTCGCTGCAAATGTCGTCTAAAGACGATAGAAGAGGCGCTGCGTGAGATATGGACGCCATCTGGCAATACGTCGGGAAACATGAGGGCTGTGTTGCGGGCTGGTGGTCCCGGCGCAGCGGCAGGCGAAGACCGGCGGTGACCAACGCGACCGGTGGGGAAGCCGGCCAGCCCGAACACGCTGTTTGGGGCGATGCGCCGAAGGAGAAGAAACGTCCGCACTCTTCGAGTACTCTCTAGAAACTCTCTTATTTACACGTCGCCTGGGTAAAACAGAATTGCCAGAGCGGGCGCCCCCTGTCATTCGTACAATACAATACTGAACCGAAACCGAAACACAACATGAGCTTGTGCAGAGGGCACGGAGGAAGACAAGTTTCAGCGCAGTCGCATTTTCAGCGCAGCTTAAGAAACTAGGGTGTTTAAAATTGCGTATCTATGTATTTTCTATTAAAGGAACACACCACCTAATACTTACCTAATGATGTTGCGCTTCAGATATGCGTAATGTTTACTTTTTGATCGACAACGTTCACAAGTATGAACAGCCATACCAGTTCAAGATGGGTAGGCGGTAAGCAAGTGGTTCAACTTTGGCCGGGTCGCTGAATCGGGTGACGTGCCGACAAACAGAAAGACAGACAGAAAGATAGACCAAAATTTCTGCGTTTAAGATCCCCAAGAAAGACTACCGTCTTTAATAAAGCTTTGTACAATATTTTGAAATCTCCATATGCCTGAATTTTCTGAGCATGAACAGCATTGTGGTAGCCCTGCAAACGGCGCATGAAGGGTATAAGAATAACCAATCTGAACGAACATACGTGAACACCGAAAACAAATGTACTCAACCTCTCTTTCTGTACGTTGGTGTATGATGTATGTGTTTATATATATATATATATATATATATATATATATATATATATATATATATATATATATATATATATATATATATATATATATCCACACGTGCACAAGTGAAAAATCCTTGAAGAAGGGTGGGCGGGGCGGCTGAATCCCCCAAACCCGTCAACGACGAGTAAAGCTCGCGCGGCGCTGGTCAAATGTCGTTTTGCCAAGCACCTCGCGCATTTTTAGCGGGGAGAAAACGGAGAGGAAAAACACAAGATGAGCGCTGTCTTGTGTTTTCCCGCTTTGTTTTCTCCTCGTTTAAAAATTCTCGCTGTGCTTGACGAAATGACGTGATCACCAACTCGCCCAAATTTCCATCCTCCTTCTGGCCAAATGTTCGCGTGATGGATGTGTGCTTATATACAGAGAATAAATGCGTTTCACGTTAGCTTGTGGGTTCCCCTTGAACACTGACGCCGTTACATCACGAAAACCCAGTTCCTAGTAATACGTATGTAATTACAGTGCACCAGCGCGCTACATATACGAAGCACCAATTCAACAACAGATTATTCTGAAAGTCTGCAGCTGACAAAGGGCGCATGACATAATTTCTTTCATAAACGAGATGAGGCAACTCTTCGTGGGTGTAACTTTAAAGCGGTTTCCATCTCATTTTTTTATTGTGGCACTACAAACCAGCGCGCGCGCCGCGCGTATTCCATTGCAGTCTATGGCGGTCCCGCCCTGTTTTTCCTCTAGCAATATGGCCTCCGGCGGCTTCACTTGCTCCCGTTGGTGGCGGCCGGGACTGCCACTCCAGAGGTTCTATAGAACCTCCTTGGTACCCACGCTATCCCGTCAAAGAGACGAAGAGGGGAAGCAAAAAGAAAATACTTACAGATGGTGGTGTGTGGTTTGAAGTTAGAAAAGACACTTTCGCCTGAGCTAAAATGTTTTTGCGCGCCGCACTCGGAGAGACGGGGCACTTTGAAATTCAACGCTTTCGTTTTGTCCGTCTAGGTGGCGCTAGAGGAAGATTTCTGTTGTAGTGATAGGAATAACTGTAGGTTTCGCAGTATTCCTGCAGTATTTGTGAGTCATTCGTGTGTATAAATAAATCAGGAGACCGTAACTGCTATATCTGAAGCTACGGATGCTCAGACTTCCGCGCTGTTTGAAGATTACACCGGTTTTGTTGACGTATGCAGCATGAAAAATTAAGACAGTTTGCGAGCTTCGTATCGCATTTCTGTTTGCTTTATTGAAAAACGCTACGTTGAGGAAATAGATCGAGGACTCTAGCTTTTCTGCGTGCAAATTCAGCGACATAACTTTGTCATGACATTTTTATGACCCTCCTTCTAAGTAAAATTATGATCCGATATCATATGTTCCCATGAAAACATCTTGACTTGAACCACAGATTTCGTACCAGCTGTATTTTTAATACGCATTTTCTGAGTATTCGTGAGACCGGAAGTAAATGTTCGACCGGAAGTGGTTGGAAAAGAAGCAAGGCCATCACTCGTTTGCTAGTGTCACTAAAAAGACGACGCCCCTTCACCGCTCACCTATAGAACAGTTTTTACGAGGAAAGCAAAGCTGTAAAATGTGAATGTCATTGAGTTTCACTTACTCTCTTCGTTGGTAGCGAACCTCCCCAGGGCGTACGCGAATGCACCGAAAGCAAGCACCCAGTGGTACACCTTTCCTGGAGTCCATCTCCACCTTGAAGATTGGTAAATTTCATCTTATCATCGCATGAACGCTCAGCCACCCGACTTGTGTATTGAAAATGAGCACACACGTGAACGTTCGCACTAAACTATGCAGTACGACTCGACGTGTGCACACACAGACACAAAAACGCATCAGTGACAATCAGGCACGCGAACTGAAAACTTTTTCAAACATACTGAGAGCCACGTACGGACATAAGTAATCAAGAATGAACACAAGCTGGCCGCGGCGGCTGCATTTTCGATCGAGGCGAAAATGTTTGAGGCCTGTGTGCTTAGATTTAGGTGCACGTTAAAGAACCCCGGGTGGTCGAAATTTCCGGAACCCTTCACTACGGCGTCCTTCATAATCATATCGTGGTTTTGGGACGTTAAACCCCAGATAATATTATTATTGAACACAAGCTGGCACACATGCTTAGTGCATTTTCAGGTACGCAAATATCAACACTAACGTACACATACGCCCGAGCATACACTTCCTCATCTCGGTCCCGTGTTACGGTGCTAATGGGAGTGATCCCCCTAACACTGAAGCATGCACTATAAGAAATAAAATAGTCCTTTCACTTTTTCTTGCGACGAATATAACTGTCAGATATATAAGTAATGTTCGTACGTCCGTTTGCATGTGTAAGTGTATATATCCACATGCAAAATTGGTAAATGCGGGGGGAAGGGGGGTTTGAACTCCCCCCCCCCCTTTCCTCCTGTTTACGCCAGTGAGAGTTGGCGTGTCTCTTTAAAGACAGTTATATATCATAGTAGCATCTGCTGTCGGATTAGTTGGTACATAGGTGAAGTTGAATTGACTGGCTCAAAAACTCAGACAGGGACGAAAAACGCAGGACGCGGACATGCGCTCTGTGCGCTTGTCTATGTACATTGTGCGCTTGTCCGCGTCCTGTGTTCTTCATCCCTTCATCCCTGTATTTGTGCGCCAGTCAGTTCAACTTCTGCGTTATATCTGTGGCAAAAAAAAAAGAGAGTCAAAAGACATTCGTTTCCCGCTTAGAGTTTACATAGAAACAAGTCATGCACATAATCGTACTATAGCACAAGCACTCTCCCGCACTCGCCTTTTAACAATACTCACAGAGCGCTGCAGCGCGCAGAAGCACGCGAACGTACGCGAGGGTATGCGCACGAAAATTCGCACACGAAAAAGACCCGCTCGTCCGCAATCATTCAAGTGTGCACGCGTTTACACGGAACACTGCCAGCACGCACCGAAACACAAGAATGTGCATGGTCGTACTCATAACAACACAATCACACCTAACTTGCTGGTCGTCGTTTCCCACAACGTGATATCCATTTTCTGAAGCGCGGGCCGTTTCCCTCTTGTTATCGGCCTTCGTATCAACCGGAACCGGCGTGCTCATTTCAAGCATCTGAACTGAAACGTCTCACATAGGCTGCAAACTCGCTTCCTGCGCGATTATCACAAATCTACAGCGTCAACGTGTCATGCACGAGGGCAATCAATTTCGCGACTACGTCATTGTATGTGAAGGGTGAAACAATAGATGATAAAGAAGAAAGACGCTTTGTAAGAAAAGCAAAAACAAACTGGATTGGTCTCGCAGAGGTTGCAAATATCTGAGGCTGAATTCACGAAGCCTTCCCATAGTAATGAAACTATATTCATTTTTTGCATTCGCGTTTGAACTGTATCCAAAGTTTAACCCACTCCTACACACGAGGAGGGCATGCAGTACTGTAAAATAAATAAATAAATAAATAAATAAATAAATAAATAAATAAATAAATAAATAAATAAATAAATAAATTCAATAATAAAAACTCACCGGGTTTCACGTGTCATTGCCTAAGACGACTCGAAGGCGAAAGCCATCTTGTTTTGCTTCTCAGTCGATGCACTGATACTCCCCCGACAACCTCAGAGAATCTTTCGGAAAGTCACGTGGTTTCGCACTGCCTCCAGGATCGGAGGCATTGCAAATTTTCTGCATTCCACCTTGTGTTGCACTGCCTGCGTGATCGGCTCATCTTTGACCAAGCGACGATGGCACGAGATGTTGTCACTACGTGACGTCACGTGATGTGATTTCATGTGACGTCATCATGTCATGATGGCTTTTTTGCGTCACTCGTGCTGACGCCGCCAACGCGGGGTCAATACTGTGACGCAAAAACACGAAATCGATGAGCCGATATATGATGAGTGATGCAAAAACGCGAAATCGCTGGCGTCACATGAAAACACGTCGGCGTCAACACGAAAATTTCGCCGACGCCACCTACTGTCAATTTTTACGTTTGATGAGACATCTAAGGCTTTTGCCTTAAGGATAATGGCGATTCGTCATTGGCTGCCCACTTTCGTTAGTGATCACCATCACCATCGACTTTGACTGGGCATTACTAAAAGCTATTTTGTGAATATATGGGCCCTTATGCGGACATAAAAGGGGGAGTAATTTGTATTTAGGAGGGAGAGCAGTATTAATGAAATGGGCGAAACTATATCTTTTCTAGTGTTGGTGTACGTTTAAAAATTCTTGAAAGAACTGCTGTCGGACTAGCAGAGCGTTCTTTGGAACCTGCGAGCGTGCACTACGACGCACGAACGATTCATATTCGAAAATAAAATGCGAAGCCAACTTTTTCGAGCTTTCCTTTTATAGTTGCAACTTATCGTTCATTGGAATTCTTAGGCTAACACGTTCAACGTTATTATTGCCACAGAATTTATCATACGAGGAGTGCCATCTTTGAACCTAAGACATTTTCAAGAGTGGACACCCGGCTGTGGAACTACGAGTCTTGGTGCATACGACTGCTCAGCGTTCTTTCATCCGCGTTTTTGCAACTCCTCTACAGTAGTCTGAAATGCTAAAGGGGTAAGCTTTCAAACGTCTTTCGTGTGACTAATCTAGATGAAAACAGCCAGGAACAGCGCCGCGTCGACGCTTCGTGTGCACTTCGCCCATGAAAGATTTCCACTTTCAAAACACACCTAGTCTTTCACCTCCCATACTTCATCGTCCGTTGCCCTCCCTTAACTAAACGAACGCATGACGTCCTACTGATACATTATACTTGTGGTTTGTAGTAAGGCAGAATATATTAACGCGACAGCTTTACAGAGCTCGCGTCTCAGAAAACCCGCTGTCGTACGTCTTCGGCGGCGTTATCCGCCAGCGAGACATCCTGGCAGGTGCGAAGAACTAAAAATCACAGTTTCCCTTTTGCATTAACCTACGATGATTCGAAGGCGACAGCAATCTTCTTTTTTTCTTGCTCATTCCGTTGCATTGATACATCCACCACCTAAAGCTAGCGTGGTTTTGCACTGCCTCCGGGTTCAGAGGAATCACAAGTTCTCTTCGCCTCACGTGCCTCCGGGATCTGCCTACCTATGACCAACCGATGATCTTATGTGATGACGTCACTGCGCGTCATGATGCCGTCACTAATCTTGCCGATATGTGACGTCGTGGTGACATGATCGCATCATGACTATTTTTTGCATCACTGGTGTCGACGCCAACGGTCACATTTCAGCCCTGGCTAACCTCCGTGCCTGTCTTTTATGCTTCTTCTTGTCTCCATTCTTCTCTCTCTTCTTCTTTAGTGTTTGATAAGGCGTCTAAGGCTTTCGCCTTAATAAAAGAATCTCAGGGTTCGCGCCGTAATCGAACCGGGTCACGGATTTTACCACAAGGCCCCGCCACTACGTTCTTCCTTTCATTGCACTTCAATGTATATACATTGCAAATAAAATTGTCAAAGCAGCCTTGATAAGCGTGAAGCAAACATTAGGAAGCACCAATTTGAAAGTTAACTGTTCTCTAAAAAAACTTTTAAAGTGGTACACTTAATGAACAGTGTATACCAAGCCGGTTGCAACTGTACTAGATGGTCTTAAAAGCCCCTTTTAGAGAACATTGACTTGGAAGAAAAAGAGGAAGATGCCTTTCGCCTTCGAGTCGACTGAAGACCCTGTGAGTTCTTTAATGTTTTTTTTTATTTGGTGTCGGTTGTTATTGCCAGTCGGTACCTTACGAACGCCAAAGAGCTTTGAACACATTTAAAGGACATATCCGTGCGTCAACTCATTAATGTACTGAAGAAGATGCGGAACTGGGTGTTCTGCCAAGAAACCTTCACGAGCTCTCCTGCAGTTCTGGAGCCAGCGCAATCAAGTGATCGTCTGTAGACACGCTGTACTGTACATGTGTGTTGTGACTTGTGTACGCTCACTTTTCTCTACTTTTATCTCTCTTTCTCTCTCTCTATCTCTCTATTATCCATCATTCCCCACGCCACGTGCAGGGTAGCAAAGTGGATATAGTCCAAGTATTCTCTCTCTCCTTCCTGTACCCTCTGCCACCCTGTCTTTCCATTTCTCTATGCGTAATATGACTGCATGGTATCGCTCTCCCGGACTAATTTCAGCAGGAAGAAAAACATCATTCATCATTCAAAGAAATAAAAGGCATTATTATTATTATTATTATTATTATTATTATTATTATTATTATTTTATTATTAATAGATCGGCCAGTCCTGACTCCGACGTTATACTGTTATTTGCAATTTGCAATTGCGTCAAATGATTCTGCTGTTCTAGATTCTCGAAAGATAGTCTATTGTCCCGAAGCCTGCATAACCTTTCGCGTACCGGCCTGAGCCGCATTGGCATGTTTACTCTGTGACCTATACGTGTTGCATCAAATATAGGAAATAGATAACTGCAACTTGAGAAATATTTTTTATATCCGAGGCCTCCGTGGACAAATAACCATGACAGATGTTTCGTGAGGCTTTTAGGCGTCTTTTGTTTACGTAGCTTTCGCGCGGGACGAGACGGGGTCGTAGCTACCACATATGCACTCGTGGCAGAGACGTACGCGCATAAAACATGCTATTGTCGCCGTGGTTTATGTATCTGCGCATCAAGGTGCTCCCAATGATGACGTATGCGAAGTTTTACGTGGTGGAAATTCCGCGCGCTGTGCAGCTGTTGTTGGCTCCACTCGCGCCGCTGGCGTGAATTTATTTTGCCATCGGTGAAGGTTTTGCCGGAGGGGAAAAACACTTGCGATCTGTTCCTGAACCGTGACATTTAACTGCGGAGACTTCAAAGCAATCAGCACTAGGCTGGTACGAGTACGGGCAGACAGGCACATAGCATTTGGTCCCTCTAAAACTACAGCGTGAACAACTGCGCTCACGGAGACGCAGTTGAGTGAAAGATACGGAGGTTGAGTGAAAGATAAGAAGGGAGGTAGCTTCTCTTGTGTATAATCGCATGTGTCGAGAGCACTGATAGCAGCTTAACATCTTTCAGCAGCGTGGGGAAGAATGGAATGGAAAGCACAGATGACGGAAACAGGAAGGAGCTTACTGCAAGAAGCTCAGAGCTCTTCAGGTCCCCTATTATCTCTGACTTCAAGCCTCATGTATAGCTTCCAGGTAAATTGAAGATACTGTAGACAATCAGTGTAGAAATATGCGTTTATTAGTACGTCATCTTAAAGTGATTTTTCCAGTGTAGCACAGTCAGTACAAGAACGTAGATACACACATGACACGCTCACTAATCTGCTGATGCGTGTGCAAGAACGTAAATACACACACTATATAGCTTGTCCTGTTGCTTACTTCTTGTCTTCTCTTACGCCATTTTACCGGCTGCGCTGCAGTCGAAGACGAGCTGTCGCGTGATAGAGGGACGTTAGTGTAGGTGGTAAAGTGGCTCCCTCAGGTCACCGTAAGGCACGATTCTGCTCACCGTGACACTTATCAACTGCAAAGTTGCACACCATTACGTCCTGTACACTTGTCCAAGATGCTCATGGCTTTGGTGTAACTTACAGCACGTGTAAATAATAAATTTTAAATCTTAAATCATTCAGAAATTTATGGCTGAATCATTGTATATGAGAGACAAAAAATAAGTATACAACTTTGTCAGGTCATTGCAATTATGAACATGAGAGCCAGCGTAGCAACACGCGAAGCGATGTTCTAACATTTTCGGAATTTCCATAGTTACCCATATTTCAGAAACGTACACGAGACATTGGCAAAGGCTTTTCCCGTTCTGTGCTCATGCCGCGCGAGCACTTTGTAACGCTTAAACCTCCTCAAACGCTAATTCTTGCACGCTGCGCCGTGGCATTACTGTCACGTACTTTGTAAAACACAATGCCGTACGTTAGCACCGCCGTCACCTCAGCGCCAGAAACCGTTGTAAAAACACTCCGACATAGTTCCACCGTCACCCTTTGCGAGACGCATTATGATCGAAGGTCTATAAATGCGCGAAATTTACATAACATTATACGAAGGTTCTGGAGACCAAACTTGAAGCAATTGGAAGTGTTAGAATAAATTATAGTGTATTTCACAGCAATTAATTTTAATTAAAACGTAAATAATTATCTGATTGTTGTATTGTCAGTCATGCTATATTTCATCATATGCCAAATTCAACCACCCCTTCAAATTATACGCGATAGTTATCGGCTGGCGGCGAGCATTCCTAAAAAGGAAAAGGGAAAAGGTATCTTGAAATTTCTGCCGACACGCCCCACATTTAACGTCTTCTTGAACATGGCAATGACTTCACCAAAGCGATCGTACGTCGCAATATATTTCACTTACAAGTGACATAAAGAAACTTTAGGCAACAAGAATGTTTAGTGTACTATTACCTCACTGTATGTGGTCTCTTCATTTCCAATGACACAGAGGAATGGCAAAAGTAAGTTGAGTCTCTAAGTGAGGACAGCGTGTTGCAAAGGGGCAAGACAAAAATCAGAAAAAGAATTTGAAAGAAAGATGAGTGAAGAAGCGATGAATGAAATTCCAGATTGTTCCGCAACATCCTGGAGTGCGGCGGTTCACGGCGCAACACGATTCCGCTTGGATTTCGCCCTTGCTTCCCATTCGGCCACGTCCAAGGCAACATGGCAGCCGCTGTAGACGACCACCAATACGGGAACCATAGGGAATGGAAATCCTGCAAGTTACGCAAAATATGCATCTATGTTCGAGCAAGGTATTTTTAATTCGAAAGACTGCCCTTAGGCAGGCCCGTAGCCAGAGGGGTGCTTCCCACCCCCCCCCCCCGAAATTTTGGTAAAGTAGGCGTTTTTACCAAAAGCAAATAATGAAAATAGGTGTTTTTCTCAAATAGCCAAGGTTTTAAGCAAGTGCCCCCCTCCCTCCCCCCCTCCCCCCGAAAGATATTCGCCTGCCCTTAGGTATAACATATTTACATGATTATCAGTAGAGGCGCGTCACATGTAAACAAGCAAGTTGAACTCATGCTCTCATGCATAAAGACTAACAGGGATCGGTGGAATGGCCCTTGTGGTCACCCTTGTTAGTCCGGAGGGCGACCGGTTGCTCCGAGGTGACGAAGGCGAGCTCGCTCTAGCCCCGGGCACGACCACACAATTGTGTGTCACGTCCACTTTAGTTATAAGTGTCACAAAAGTGGCATGTGGTTCCCTACGCTGCGCGGTAATGTTACTGCCGGTGTAAGCACCCCCCCGCCCCCCCCCCCCTCCCAGCGCGAAGTCTCCGAAGTCCCACATCCTCTAAGTGAGTAAGCCCACCAGGGAAGTCGGAACCACACGGTGGTATGAGTACTCGTGTGGTTCGTAGACATTCCTTTTCGCGCAGCGGTAATCGCAATTAGCAAAGGTAACCGGAAGGACACAAGGGACACAGAAAAAAGACAACACGAAGCGGTTGTTGTCGGATAGTGACTGCGTTAGTTCGCCGTCAGTCTCATGTTACCCAGAATGAACTTGTCTCCGTTCCACGTGATTCTAAGTACTCTTCTCCTTAGTTGTCTTCAGGCGTTTATCTAACACCTGTTACCCACTCTTCTCGAAGGTTGTCCTGTGTTTTTTTGGGTTGTTTTTTTTTGTCGTGTTATCTTGTTGCTGTTTTGCGGTGCGCACTTCTTTCTGATCTACATAAACTCGACGTTGTTTCACTAAATGAACAGTTTTCAGTTGGCGATTATGAATCACCAACCGGCCTACACCCAGACTCCCCTAATTTACGAGCAATGACACTTTGCAAAACGCTTAAGAGACAGAAAAAAAAAAAATCCACGCAGAACCACCTTTGGGAGTTTTCTGAGTGACGCGCAAGCGCAGAGATTTATTTATTGTAGGTTGACGCCTTCTCTGGACTGTTGTTGTAGGGCCGCATCAGCATGGTGTCTTTCATCTTTTTTTTTTCTAGCGTTGGTTAGCGTTTGGAACGGCCCCATGGAAGGTGCACCCCACGACCACCGAAGAGTGCCCTTGGTATCAAATATTCGCGTAGTCTAAATTTTCCTGACTTGCATGAGCCTCCATGTCGGCATTACATCTTGTTCTAGAGAGGGCTTCTATTCCACTACCACGAAATTCAACGAAGCCTTCACAGGAAGTGTATTTCTTTTTACATTTCTTTTGCACGACGGGTACAACAGATTCCTATGATTCAGGTACATTCACGACCCGCAATCGTGGGTGAGCCGACCTCCCCCCCCTATGTAATGCCCCTAGTGGGCCCTTAGGGTGATTGAACAAACAAACAAACAAACAAACAAACAAACAAACAAACAAACAAACAAACAAACAAACAAACAAACAATGAAAATATGAATAAATAAATAAATAAATTTGGATCGTGGGGGCCTGGAGTGAATACCGAGCACCGCGAAGAGAAATTGCTGTGTTTTATTTATTTATTTCTTTAGAGCATTGACTGTCTTACGTGACACAGGGACATGCGCCGCAGCGGATCAGTGGTTACGGTGCCTGGCTCCTGACCCGAATGTTGCGGGTTCGATCCCGGCTGCGGTGGTCGCATTTAGGTGGGGGCGAATTGGTGGTAGAGGCCCGTGTGCTGTGCGATGTCAGTGCACCAGATAGTCGAAATTTCCGGAGCCCTCCACTACGGCGTGCCTCACAATCAAATCAACGTTTTGGCACGTAAAACCGCAGATATTAAAGAAAAAATATTATGACATAGGGACGCACGAACGGACAGTTTCCTGTCGAGATTGCATAGATAGCGCATTTTAATTTAAAATAGAAAAAGGACTCCGGTTCGCACTTCCGTAATTTTGTGCTACCAGAGCAGAAGCGTAGTCCCTTATGCACTTTAGACGACTTCAAGGCGAAAGGGCATATGACCTTTTAAAGACGTGCATAGAAATTATTCAAGGCGTGCACATAAAGTACTTGGTATATTGCTCTATTAGTGGCACTAGCAACGAGTGACACTCTTGTTTCTCTTCCGAGCACTTCCGGTAGGCTACTGTCTGTTTTCCGAATATTCCTAAAAAAAGTCGTCTAAAAATAAAACGTGTATGAAATCGATGGTTCTTATTCAAATGATGAGGTATGTTGAATACATATGATATAGGAGCACTAGTTTACTTAGGATACGGGGGAACTAACTCTCACGATAAATAACGGCATTTATTCGAATGAGTGCATTGAAAGGGCAGACAGTTTTCTTGTGAGCAGCTGGGATCGCTTTATCTAACGCTTTATCCCAAGGGCAACAACAACAACGTATTCACTGCCCTCGCGAATACCGGGCAAGTATCAATCGAATGCCACATTGAGGCGTATACATTGCAGTACTCTGCTGTTACGGTCATATTATCGAGTATAGCCTTGAGGGCATCTCAACTATAGGAACGCAGGCATCATATTGGTTTCGCAGATGAATATTACGGGAATATAAAATTAAAGCCATCAAAGGTGTATGTAATTAGTGCCGATAGGTGTCCGTGTTAAAAAAAAAAAGGGCCAGTCCGGCTTTTAACTACGTACAGATGACCACCAGTGACATCTCTCTTGCTTAGAAACCTATATATAGTTGAAGTTGGTTCCAAATCCAAGAGCCCATTCACACCTGCGACTAGCACCGGTCGCTCGGCCATTTGTGACTGGCGGCCGTAAAGCGACTGAAGGCGACATTGCACTGTCATTGCCTCGCAAATCGGGCAGATGCTTTGTTCCTGCGCATCTGATTGGTTCAGAGGTGTGCGAGTGAAGTCGCGCGACTGAAAGGTCAAGCAGGGAGCAACTGACCCAAAGCAGTCGCTGTGCAACTGAAAGCGGCCACCTGCGACCAGTCGCCGAGCGACTGGTCGCATGTGTGAATAAGTCTGAGCGTTTCAAATCACACATTAATATTTCTAACACGTTCTCTCCGCGCATGACACTTAGGCCACTTGCACTCTACCTGCTACTCATTTTATCAGAGCAGGTAAATTATTAGAGAGTTTGAGAATTGGGGACCCAAGACTCTGGGTCCCCAAGCTGCGTTGGGCAGCCTGCTGTTGTGTTCAGATGATCAGCAGAGTTTGAGAATTGGGCCGAACGCAGGCTGCATTAGGTCAAGCGCACGGAGCGCCACTCGTGACGAAACTGAAATCATGCGAAACGGTGTCCGTACTGCGCCATGGCACGCGCTGCGTCTGTGTCGTCTCGCTGGTGGCCCAGGACGCCCTGGGGACCCACGCTGGTTTTCGATTTTTGCGTCTTGGGTTAACGCGAGCGCAAGAGCCCAAGAGTGGCTTGGGTTCTGCGCATGCGCCCTGGCGGCTCGCAAGCTTCTTGGGTCCCCAAGCTCCTTGGGGCCCCAATTCTCAAACTCTCTGTCAATATAGTATAACGCCGAAATGTAACAATTGTGCGCTGAGGACATTGCTTCGCAGAGTTTCAGATGAACATCATCCACCGGGCGTTCCTTGCCGTCTACCTAGACCAAACGGGTGTCTCTGGCACATCGCGTCCGCCGAAATGCAGCCAGGGAAATCGAACTTTCGACCTCACGTTCGGGACATGGGCGGGTAGTGGCCAGAGCAACGCGCTGCAGGGAAGGAAAATCAAGTGGGGACGGGTAACAGACTTACCGGTCAGGATCCTCCTACAGATGACGAGGCACACCTTTACTCGCGCAAGGTGGAAGATGCAGGCACACATTGTGAGCACGAAATGCGGAGAGCCTAACAGGCACTTGGTCATTCGCATCCGCTCAGGTGACGCCAGGTAGCGGCCCTATGGTGTCAGCAAAGATACGAGAAAATCGAATACACACATTGAAGGCGACGAATTGGAAGCGAGGAAAAAAATGTCCCTGCAAAAGAGGAACACAGTTTCACGCGAGAAAAAAATTAGGGCAGCTTGGCATTAGTGGTCTCAAGACTTAATGAAGAGTGCAGCTAGGCGGCCTTCCTTGTTTCTCTTTATTTTTTTTCTTTCTTCTCTGTTCCTCTGTTTCTTTTATGTGTTTTTTGTATTTCTTTGCATTTCTTTCTTGCTTGCTCTATTAATTTTTTCTCGTTCTTGCTCTTTCTATCTTTATTTGGCTGCCTTGCCTTTGTTTCTCTCTCTTTGTTTGTCTCTCTTTACTTCTCTGTTTATTTCTGTTCTTGTCTTGCTCTCTGTCTCTCTCTATGTCTTTGTTTGTCTTTCTATCTTTTTATCTTTTTATTCCTTTTATTTATCTCAGTTTTTCTGTTCCTATTTCTTTTTACCGCCTTCTTTCTTTCTTTCTTTCTTTCTTTCTTTCTTTCTTTCTTTCTTTCTTTCTTTCTTTCTTTCTTTCTTTCTTTCTTTCTTTCTTTCTTTCTTTCTTCTTTCTTTCTTTCCTTTTACTTTCTTTCTTCCTTTCTTTCTTTCTTTCCTTCTTCCTTCCTTCCTTTCTTTCTTTCTTTCTCTTTTTCACGTGTTCGTTTTCGTTTGACACTGGCACTTAATTGCTGCACACGGTAGTGCGGGTAGCCCAATTCCGGTCGCGCATACCCACCTGAGGAGATTTTCAATATGGAGCACAAGTTACCAATACCTTAAACAGTTTAACTCTAAAGAGAATGAAGAGAGGGCGTTCCGGTTCATGACGACGGTAGTTTTTTACGAAGGAGCACAAGTTACCGAGAGCCTAAATAGCTTCGCTGTTAAAAATATTGTGAGTAGTTCCACCCTGTGAAGGTAGGTGACCATAAATATCTCTGGAGCCACCGCTTTGACAAAGGGAATTGTTTTTGTCAAGGAAAGTCAACGACGAAGCAGGGGCCCTTGACTGCACTGTCTAGGTGCTCTAAGACAGATCCCTTGGCCAAAACTTTGGCTCGGGCGACATTCTCTGTGTTACCACTTCCGATCCTTCCAATATTAATTTTTTTTTATTTCAAAATACCACGGGCCAATTGGCCCAAGCAGGAGGGGCAGTAGACATAAAAGAAATAAAATACAAGGATGGCTTAATACATGTAATGGTACAAACTGGAACTAATACAGAACAATATTCCATGTTCTCTTGAATTTACGTCTTGTTTGGCTTGGTGAGAGTTTCCGGGAGGGCCCGATGCTCGTCGTGACGAAGCCTATTGAGCCCTGCCAACTTCCATGAACAAAACTTACTAGTCCTAGCGTTTACATGTATTTTTTTCGTGCAGCTACTCATTTGCGACACAGTCATTGTTGTTTGTTTGCATTGCTAATTTTTCCTATTTATGCTTCCTATATTCACTTCCTTTATATAACCACTTCCCGAAGGAGTAGGCAGGCGTTTTGCCCCTCTAAGTGGCAGTTGACTGCCTGCTCCCTCCCTATTACGTTTATGCCCTTGTGTGTCCAAATAATAATAATAATAATAATAATAATAATAATAATAATAATAATAATAATAATAATAATAATAATAATAATAATAATAATAATAATAATAATAATAATAATAATAAACTCTTTTGTTGCACTGCTTCTGTTTGCTACCCTGAAAGACCAACGCACCTAAACCTGCATCTCTCAGCTAGCCCTTTGGCCAATCGCGTTGATGTTGTTGCCAAGTGGCGTAACGGCGCCGTACCTCGAACTTCTTGACGGGTGTACACTTTCTGATCTCGATGGTGACGACTTCGAGGGCGACACCTAGCGCACTGAGCGCGCACCAGACGGCGCTGTGGGAGTCGAAGCCGTGCCAGGTGATGGTGAAGGTGAAGGCAACCGCCGTGCCCAAAAGCATCCGGGAGGCGGTGCGTCTGCCACCTAGCACGGGCTCGTAGAAGTACCTGCGTGTACCGCCAGAACCGTATTGATGTGAGGCGGTAAATAACAGGCTACATGTCGTTTCCGCCATCGCCAAATCAAGAGAAACATATAAGCAGTTGATTCCGGCGGCGTTCTTCTCCGATTTACCGATGGTCGCTACTTGTAATGTATGTATCTTTTTCTCTGATAGGCTTGCATGACGTTTCTGGTGTTTGCTCCAATGAGCGCCACCTGCGCTCAGAAAACATCTATGTATGTGTTTGGTAAGGATCTTTTAGAAGCGAAGCTGTTGGTCAAATCAGGAAAATGGCTGTCGACCAGAGAAAGCCTCGCCGCGCCATTGGCATAGCGACCGCCATAGCTGCGCACCACCTGGCCTCGCCGCGCCTCGCTACCCATGCCACGCATGCGCCGCTGCTACTAAAGCCCCTGAAACTTCGTAAAGTAGCGACACTTTCCTCCTCCGCTCACGTTCCTCCTCGTTCTCCTCTCCTTCGCACTCTCTTTTCGAGCATGGCGCCACCTACCTTGCTCCCGCGTAGCAGACGACGCTTCGCAAAGAGAGCGCTTGCTTGCCAGGCGGAGCGCTTCAAGCATTCGCACTAGCCGTCTAGCTCTTGGTATCCTTTTTTAAAAATTATATATTGTTTAGGAGATGTTAGGACGCGTTTGTAAAAGACATGCGTAATGTTGAACGTTAATGTCCCGCTCTATGAAGCCTTCTGAAACCTATACATTGTATACGTCATCCTCGCGAGGCGAATTCGTCGATACCAATGACGCACTGAGGCTGCCAGTACGCACTAGAGGTAGCCGTTCCGAAGCATCGGTTGAGTAAATATAGTTAACGCCGCTATCGTGCCTGTATTATGTAGCACCGTACACTGCAGTATAAAAGGGGGCGTATTTGAGGCATCTCTTTCCCACAAAACGATTTCCAGCGTTTGGCTCGCTTGTTTTTTTTTTTCTTTTTCGCCAAATCTCTGCGTGCTAAGAGGCGTATTCCTGTCCCGAAACAATAACCATCAATCTCGCGTGTCTTTCCTTGCGTTATCGCCGGGCGCACCGTACTTCCAGGCACGAATGGCGTGCCTGTTATGAAACAGCACCTTGATAGGAAAGCGGCGACCGCCGAGTTTTCAAGAAAGCAAGCGCAAAGTAGCCAGACGACGGTTGTTGGTGAGGGGCAAGAAGACTCGGGTACGGACAGTTTTTAGAGTGCAAGAAACACATGGGCAATGGGTGTTGGCAGTATTATGCTAATTAAAGAGTGGCGACTAATATTTATTTAGAAAATGACTGTCAGTTCAAGCAGCAGCTCGGAGCTTCATTGAAAGAAGAATGCGCCAGAAGGCGTACATCATTTCCAGTCAAGACAGCGTTGGTTGATTCGTTAAGAGATTAGACGCACCAACCATAGTGCGCAAGTGCGCCTCGTAGGCGTACTTGACATACGAATTATTCTCGCTGCTCAATGAACGAGCAAGCGAAAGAATAAACTATAGCCAGCTGCCACCGTAAACGTTTCCTTCGCGAGAGCTCCACTCGCGGATAATAATATCATCTGGGGTTTTACGTCCCAATACCACGATATGATTATGAGAGACGCCGTAGTGGAGGGCTCGGTAAATTTTGACCATCTGATGTTCTTTAACGAGCATTGACATCTCACGGCACACTGGCCTCAAGCTATTCGCCTCCATCGAAATGTGACCGCCGCGGTCGGTCGCGACCTTCGGGTCAGCAGCCGAGCACCATAACCTCTGCTCCACCGCGGCGGAAAGCCACTCGCGGATATAAACCTCCACACGAAATGGCACGTAAACCTTCCCGCTAAATAACACGTGTACGTGAGGTTCCTAAACGATGAACGCACCTTGCGACTCGGTTGGGCACGCACGCTTTGCCTACCTACCTTCTATCGCAAGTCCACCGGCGGATCTGTCGACGTACAAGAGCCAGAGAAAGCTCTTTGCTCCAGGAAAAAAAAAAAACAAAAACAACCGAGCACGCAACAAGAACAGAGAGTACCACTCCTAATGTGAGTTGTCAAACTGCGGCTATGTTTCTTCAATAGAACTGCGCCGAATCTCTGCAGTTCCGCAAGCACATTTTCGATCGTCAGTCGGCGTTCCATGCTAGGCGCACAAACCAATACCGCAAACTCAAACCAGTAGGCGCATCACGTCAAGCAGAAAACCTAACCATATATTCTTGAAAAAAAAAAAAACACTGATTACATACCCCACAGAAGCAGCAATAAAACGTGTGAGGAATAGCGACGTACTGCACAATTAACTGACACCTGTCTACGGCGTAATAGCACGCAGCTATTTGCGCGAACCTCGACGAGTACTTATAGTGGGAGGATAGCAACTTACCTCGCACAGTCGCGTCGAAAGCGTCGGCCGAAAGTTCAATCTTCCGATTCGGTGTAACCAAGCCTTCCTTCGCAACTCGTTGCGCTTCCCGGACGGTTTTTGCCTTCGCTTTATTTGTTTCAGCATCAGAAAGCGCAGCAGAAGGCCATGGCAACCAACCGCGACGTCGGTCTTGTGTGCAAGCTATCACAGAGCACAACGCACGCGGTATGGAAAGTGCGTATCCATAGAACACGTGCGCTGAGAAACAGCGAGCCCGCACTTCGAGAGCAAAGATGGCAGTCGCGAGCGACTGTAAACAAACGAACGCGGCGCGCTGTCCCACGTGACGGCAGTTGGCCAATGCCGACGGGGCGTCAGCCTCGGAGAGGGCAGAGGAGGGAAAAGAGAGGAGGCGCGCTTTTATGCACGTATGTCGCTACTTTACGAAGTTTCAGGGACTTTAGCTGCTACGCCACTGCCACGCCGCCGCCAAGCCGACGGAGGTGCCGCCGCGCCTGCCTACCGCGACCGCTGTGGTGACGTCACGCCAAGTGGCGGATGCGCCGCGCAGCAGCTGCGTAGAGACCGCGCCATGTTTGAATTTGGTGTCGCCTAGCAACCATTTACGCCATAAAATACGTCATAAATAGAGTTACTGCGCATGTGCGCGTCTTTGTAATCGTTAAAATGGAGCCGCGCCTCGCAGTGCCGAGGCAGTTCTGGAATGTCCGTACACTCGAAGAACAGCCTGCTTATCGCGAGGCTCAGCGTGTCACCGATCAAGAACGTAGTCGTCGACCGCGAACCGATCCAGTCTTCGTGGTCAACGAAGCAGCGGCAAAGCAGTGGGCAGATCCGGACTATGCTCGACGCAAGAATGAGCGGGAATCAGCGACGAAACGAGCCATGCGCACTCAACCCGGAGGCGGTCGAGCCGACTACGAACGGCGAAAAATCCGTGCGAACACCGACGGAGCCAATGCCAGATTTGCTCGTGAGTTTCTGGCGCTCGAGTTTGCACATTCATGTCAGGTGTGCGATGCGTTTTGCTGATCACGTAAAGGAAAATTTGACACAGGACAAGAGAAGGGGCGAAGACGAGCGCTTACTTCCAACAAGGTATATTTCGAGGAGCATACACATATATACTCTCGAAATGCGAAAAACAAACAAATCATTCAAGAAGCCCACGACTGCCATGCGCTAAAGACTCACATTCTCACGAAAGACAATTCGTTTTGACAAGGTCCGAGAGAGGGAGTGCTGATGCACTTCAGCCCTATTCTACAAGTCCTGTGTGCCTCGATAATTTCTCTTGTCGTTTTATTTCTGTTTTTTTTTTCAACGATAACGGTGTCATGCAAAATCGGTTTGCAGCCACACGGGCTGCAGTGCAATGCTAAGAATCCATCACGACCATTCTTGACGTTACAAGCGTGTTCCCGGACACGGTCATTGATACAGCGGCCAGTTTGTCCTATGTACTGCTTGTCGCATGAAAGGGCTATGTGATAGATTACATTTGCTGTATACACGCGACGAACGGGATTTTGTGCCTTTTTGAACAACCTAGTTTTGCATATGAAACATCCTTAATGCACAAGTACGACAGCCTTTCCGAGGCCGGAAAAACAACCTTCACATTGGCCCGCTCCCCAGCCTTTTTCAAGTTGTGGGAGACTCCATGTAGATACGGAACTGCAGTAAGCCTCTGAGGCCTTACTGGCTCAACATGTGGGAGGACTTGATCCGAGAATTGAAGCTTCTTGACCAAACTTTCCGCGACTGAAACCTGTATGTGAGAGGGGTAGCCGGCATGCGAACGTCGCTCTGCTTGCGCTTTAAAACTAGCGGCCATTTGATGTGGGCAAGGCTTTTGTAATGAATTGCGAAAGCACAAGTTTAAAATACCTCTTTTAACGAGTTTTGTGTGGGCGGAGTGGTACCGAAGCAGAGGTTTGTTGCTTCTGGCCTGGCACGCTCAACAGGCGTGGTCTTGGTGAAAAGTGAACGCTATGTCTAAAAATCTGAGAGTGTTCGCAATTCGTAAGTTAACAAGGGGAGGTTTGGACCACTCCTTGATGGAATTGAGGATATCTAGGGCACAGGACATGGGGTCACAGTCAAGAATAAAGAGGAGGTCGTCAAGAAATCTAAACATGCGCGTGCTTTTCTTGTCACATAGGTCGCCGGAAACGGTTCTGTCAGACTTGGCTAAGCTACTTAAGTGACTTGTTTGTAGCCAAGCTTGACAGAACCGTTTTCGGCGATCTATGTGACAAAAATATCACGCGCATAATGAATACATATGTAGGTCTGAATGAATGAAACCGCGAGTCATGAAGCCGCGGTCATGAAGCGTCTTTATTTTAGAAACATGAGGACGCAAAATAAAGGCCATGCCTTTTAACAAAAGTATGGGACAAGTAATATTTAAACAAATATTCGCATACCTTCGGATAAGCAGGTGCATGCCGCGGTCGAAGTACCTGAAAAAAAAAAAAACAGCATTGGTGGAAAATAAAAAGAGCCGGGTGTACCTTGCACTAGCGGCGGAAGGTTAAATGCACAGGGGAGCTTATCGGTTCCTAGCTGCATGGTCCTGGCCATACGAAGTGATGCTAAGTAAGGCCAAGTTATCCGAAGTAACGCCTGGTGGTGCTAAGCTATACAATGTGATCCCAAGTGCTGCCAAGTTCCACTCAAGCCCAGGACAGTCGCCTCTTGCCGTTTTGGGCCGCACTACGTCGTGGACGGCCGAAATGGAGAGAGGAAGCGGAGCAGACGCCACGACGTACTACGTCGTAGAGTCTGCTGCGCCTCGCCTGGCAGCACGCAGCGATTCCCGGTAAGCGGCTTCCTCATCGGCAGTTCGAACTTTCTGCGGTCTCCCCATGTCTGCGTCTGGCGCGCCGCCGAAGTGCGGCGGCTTTATACGAAACGAAGGAGCACATGCGCAGTTGGCCGCGTCGTCACGTCTGGCGCGAACTAGCGGTTGCGCGCAGTGTCCAGGCAGGCGGGCTGGAGATGGAGCCGTGTGTGTGCTAACGGAGCAGCCGCACAGCTATGCAACCGGCTGCTAGGCAATGCGCGGTGACGTCATCATGATGCGGAGTTTTTTCGTTCGCAAAGAGCATATTACGATCGGTTTGAACATCTCCGCTGCTAAAAGTGACAGGTTCCATTAAGCATTCGCCTAAGACGACACGTAGGCGAAAGCCAACCGGTACGCCCTAATGTATCATCATTTTACAGAGCAGCGAAGTACCCAATATGCGCCTGTAAGGCAATGCCTGCTGCACGCGGGAGTTTTTCTGGGAAAACGACGCCACAGAAATATGTCTCCTTACGGTTGCGGTTATAGAAATCGATACAAGACGACACTAAGAGTGCTGCTGTTGCCGTGTATGTCTTTGGTGTTCCTGTATTTAGTGAATGCAGCATGTTTGCTGATAAGCGAACATTTACTGTCTTTTTTTACAGGGGAGCTGCAAATGGCACCGCTGGGCCCTCCTCCCGCGTTCGTTTACGAACAGAAAAAAACTTTGTGACCTCCTTCGAGTGAGCGATGACACGATGTAGTGACGTCACGTGAAGACGTCATCAACAGTGATCGTCGACCGGTCAAATATGGGCGATCCGGAGGCAGTACGAGAAGCTCAAGTGGGGTGTAACAGAATTCGTTGATGGGCTGGTGGGATCATAACCTTAAGTACTGGAAGTGCGGATTCGGCACAGGACAGAGAAAGAACGCTGATGCACAGTGATCCACATCGGCACGCCTTTCGTACGTGTTTCACGGCGTCAGTCGAGTCTAGCGCTGCGCTTGCACTGTCGTGCGGCAAGCATGGGTCCATAGCCAGGCACATAGCCAGGATTTTTTTTTAGGGGGGGGGGGAGGGAGGTGGCATGGCCTAATTGTTCGAAAGAATGTCTTTCCATGGCAAAAAGAAAAAGAGTTGCCCCCGGGACTATAGAAGGCTTGACGAATTTCGGAGGGGGGCCCGGGCCACCCAAGCCCCCCCCTCCCCCCCTTGCCTACGTGCCTGTCCACAGCCAATAGTGGGAAGGCCCGAGGAGCAACGCTTTTATGAAGAACGCCGACGAGAACAGAGGCGCGAGAGCGCCCGTCAGCTCCGCTGGTCATTCACCATCACGAAGTAGAATGACTCTAATGTTGTTTTTTGTTTTTACGTACGAGAGCACAGTATGGATAGAGTGTACTAGAACTGTCGAGTGGCGTGAACGCGCCTCGCCGCCTGATGCCTTCCGCGTCGACAGTAGCGGCGGCGCTGCAGTCGCTCGGTACTGAAGGCGCGCGGCGCCGCGCGCTAGAACGGGCCGCTAGAACTGCTGGACTCGTCGGCGGCACCCGGCTAATGGGCACTGATGTGGCTTTCGTTGCGCGTCTATCATTATCAAGCGTAGGAATTGTCGTAAGCCTTGATGGACGACACTTCAAAGCTTTTAATGGATGCTTGCTTCATATATGCCTTTGAGAGATACTGCAAATCAGTTCTTGTAGCCGAAGTGACTGCTGGAAAGTGCGCAAAATATAAAAATGAAAACGGGCTGACACCAACCGTGAATATTCACGATCTCAGTGTAATTGAGCCGAACTCATTGCTGGGCTATTTAGAACAATTACTCTCAATTAACTAGACGCCGAATGACCGCCAGAAGAAAGAGACAGAGGAAACAAAAAGGGCGTGTCTTATTCTGATTTCTTCTGCCTTAATGGTTTCTTTGGTGGTGATTCGGCGTCTCGTTTATTCAGAGTAATTGAGCTGCTCTAATGGAATTTAACTGTGCTCAGAAAGCTGTGTGCTGATATTGTGCCGAAAGTACACCGAACATTTACCGCGCGTTGGCGAAGCTGCGTGTACGGTGCGTATCGTTACAAATTCGCTGTAAATATGACTTCGACATTACGAGGGCTCAAAGGTATTGAAACTCAAAGTTAACTCGACCGGTACAAATAACGGTCGTCCTCAGGTGCCTTGCACGGATATTGTTATTAATTGCTAGGCGCCGGGTGGGGAGGGGATACTTTACTGTCCGTATTTGTGCGTGTAAATATATATCCACACACATTATATATATATATATATATCAAAACAACAAAGGGTTTCTAGGTCCGATGAAATATTCACAGAAACATCAAACAGACGCGCGTGCGAAGCAACTTTATTAACGTTTCGCTCGGGGTTCGAGCTTCATATATATATATATATATATATATATATATATATATATATATATATATATATATATATATATATATATATAATCTCGCAAAACATAGAGCACCACCGCCCCTCCTGGCTTCACTTTTGACACTTTACAGGCAAAGCAATGAAATTATAATACAAAACGTTGTAAAAAAGAAGTTTTTCTAATGGCATCGATAGAAGGTCAGGAAAAGTGCAATATAAGCTGTCCATTGAAAGTGAGAACAGGCTGTAATGAATTTAGGCAGAATAACCGACGGGCTATATTTACATATGCGCATTTTAATGTGATTGAGATAAGCCCTGATGCATGAAGTTTGTGCCTCGGAGGTGAACACGCGCCTTCGGCTCGGCTTCCTGGCTCGCCTTCTTGGTATTTTAAGCCCTCAGAGGTCGCATAACCGATGCATCGTAACCGCGGAAGCATGCTGTTGAAGCAAGATAGCCCTTCGGCATTAAGGAAACAGCGCAAAACTGGCAGAACTCAGCCGTCACTAATATAAATGTTGCGATAGAGTCATTTGTACTCCGGTTACTCATGAAACAGTCGAGCGCATTGGAGCTCATACAGAGATCAATGCTCTTGATATATCGTAGAGACTGCCGGCAGAAGAATTGTAGGCTTTCGTCGCTGGTTCGTTAGTTCTTCGTAGTCAGTGTTCGTAGTCACTTATAGTGTAGCGCGGCTCGAAGTGCTGCTTGCAAACCGCACAGCAATCAGTGAGCAGCTAGATGCATGTGCGCAAAATCCGATTGTCACCTTATTTGGGGGTCGGCAGGCTCCAAGAACAGGGAATATCTCGGCGCAATTTTGGCACGCCTGCATATTCACTCATGCACCATGGCGCGTAGCAGGCGTTGAAACACCGATTGAAGCTCAGTAATGCATTAAACGCGCTCAAAACGCGCAATTACACGCTTTCGTAGGCTGCGACGCGCGCGCGCCAAATGCAGACGCTCTCCGCAGCTTCAGTACAAATAAGTACAAAGTGACTACAGCGCCGCCGCTACGGTCGCCCGTCGGAGCATCACCCGAGATGCGGCGTGGCCGCTTCGTTCGTTCCACTGCCCCCTTCTAGTACACTGTAGTATGGACACTATTGAGCGCACTCAGTGTGGCTAGCTGAGTATTTGAGATTGCACCTACCTCCAGAACTGCGAGCAACGGTGCAATCGGGCTATGCAGGGGGCGGTGCCCGGGACCTCGATGCCTTCAGCCTTGGCCAGGGCGCCGGCGAAGCCGTAGGTGAACAGGTAGCACACGTAGTAGTTAAATTCCAAGGAGAGGGCGTAGCCCAGCAGGCTGAATAGGTCCAGTCTTTCGCCCATCCTAGGCCACTCGGCCATCGCTGAACTGCGGGTTCAGTACAAACATACAGACAATGCTGGAACTTAATGAGCACCAAATGCACCGATGCCGATTATTTGGTATCTTGATGCTTCTATGTTAGTGTACTTCGCGTGATGTCTGAAGTTGAAAGCATTCATGGTTTCGCATGGCGCCATGTAATACCCCCTTGATCACACGTCAATACACATGAAAGTGGATGGCGGAGAATAACCTGAGTAGTTAAGTGGTAAAGACCATCGCTCATGTAACGTAGAATGTGTGGAATTGGCTGCAGGCAGCGACATTCTTTTCTCAACGTTGATTTTCTAACTGCATAAATATTGAAAAAATCTCAATTAAAAAAAACGTAATATATCCTGTGCATCGGTGCTTTCTTAAGTTGTGTTTTTTTTTTTTGCTTTTTGATCGCAGAGTAACAGAAGTATAAGGATTAGCAGATGATTTCATCATTTGATGTCGCGGTGTGTCGTAGTGCACCAACTGTATTCTAAGTAGTCTAGGGGAAGCGAACAAAAATGTAACGAGGGAAAACACGTTTGCGAGCAAGACAAAGCTGTCGCAGACTGTGTTTAGGATAGCTAGAGCGCTACGCATATTGATGACATGAGGTTTTGAGAGCAGACGTTATTATTCATATGTCCAGAGTAGTAAGAAAAAGATGTTCCTAGTTTCAAGGTGTAATAGTATACACATGTTTTAAGACAGACTGGAGAAGAAGATATCTTATTTAGAACAGTATAGCAACGCATGTTCTTTGTCGTTCTCTAGTATTCTAATAAAAGATGCCTATTTTCTTCAAAATACTGGCGATGGGGGTCTCCAGTGGTTTGTTCATCGAACCACAGAACTGAATGTATGCGCTAAAGATACCATGTTTTTTGTTTGTATGTTTTTGTCAAGGTTCCCTTGGGAGGAATTTTATGCGTCCGGAATACCAGAAACACACACACACACACACACACACACACACACACACACACACACACACACACACACACACACACACACACACACACACACACACACACACACACACACACACACACACACACACACTCTCTCTCTACATATCTGGCATTTCTTTGTGGTTTGTGCCTCAGTGTACCTGCTGCGCCCTATAATCCTCAAAAAGTGAGGAACACATGACAAATAAGAGTACCATATAAGCTGTCAGTATATGCGTCGACAGCATGTCCAATTTGATCTTTGTATTTGGCATCTTTAGACGTTCACTAAAGATGGAAAAGTTATTTCGTCGTCGAAGCATTGGTGAAGTGAAAATACTTTGTACTTGGTCACGCGCAAATGGGACGAGAGGGGCTGGCACACACACAATATTGAAACACTCTGTCATATAGGTGCGAATGCAATAGTTCTAATATTGCCACAAACTGCAAGTAGTCTAATAACTTTAATTTGTCAAACAAGAAGAGCTCACGGAAAATTCACAGTTCTACAAACCTGTAGAAGAAGTGAGCCATGATTTCCATCAGGAGAAAGTGGGCACCGCACCGTAGAATCCTCGCCACGGCGATGGTGACTTCACGCGGTGTGCAGCTCGGTTTGGGCTTCTCCGACTGGGCAGATGCATGTGGACGTTTTTTAAGAACAAAGCTATAAAAGCATAATATTGTTGCGTACGCACGGGGCCGCAGCAAAATGTTCGAAAGGTTGCTCTACAAGGTGCGGGTATTGTCCCAGTCGTGTGGGCTGTTATAACCGAATGTAGCATAGTCATGGCGTTCACATAGCAGCGCCGGACCAGCAGGCCTTCAACGCAGGCAGCAAGACCTTCACGTGGGCTGTGTTCGCGCGCGCGCACTTGTTATCGCCTCATCTGGCCTGCTTGCACCACATCGAACTATCACTACTAGCATGTGTTCCTCTTTATGTTACTCCCACTCGGCTGCCTATAAATACGGGCTACACTTTTCAATAAGGGTTCTTTTTGCTCTTCTGACAACGTTGATGTCTTGCTGGTCCGGAACTATGTGCACACCATGGCTATGCTACAGTGGCGACGAGGATGGGATGACACAAACGGCGACCCAGTATCGACTTCCATGGTAAGCTGCACACCACACCAAGTGAACGCTCGGCGAATCGGTGGCTCAAGACAGCCCTTTCGTTCCGAGGCCAAGGTTCAGATGTCTGCTGCTTCGTGTTCGTGGTCTGTCCAGCCTTCCGTTCCCGTGAGAGTGTTACTTTGTGCCCTCCTTGCTGTGCCTTGTTCGCGAGCCCCGTGGCTTCGGCATTTCCTTGCAAGGTGACCACGTTCTCCACAGCGGTAACAGCGAGCGTTAGGCCAAGTGCAGCCGGTCTCATTATGCTTTGTACTACCGCACCTTGAGCATTATTGACGTGCAGCACCCTGCCTCTCGTCCTGCGGCGTTTTCTGATATGCTTGCACTTTTAACGCTTGTGTCAAGGCCGATCCGATCATATTTTTCATGCCACTATCTGAAGTCTCAGCTGAAAAAGACTGCCGCTTCAGCCTCTTCTAACGTTAAATTCCGCTTCGCAAGCAGCTGCTTCTGCAGTGCGCCTGACTAGACACCACACATAATGCGATCTCTTAACACGCGATCCAAAGCACTGCTAAAATTGCAATTATCAGATATTCGGTGGATGTCCATCAGAAATTAATTAATAGGTTCGCCTTCCGCATGAGAACGACTGAAAAACTTGCAACTTTCGGTGATTTCATGTTGCTTGGGATCGTAGTGCTCACTCAAAACTGCGACGACTGATGCATAAATCAACGCATTCGGCTTGCGTGGAGCCACCTTCCCTGCCAGCAATTGGATCGTGTGCGTGCTTATGGCAGCAACCAGCAATGCTCCTTTCTTAGTCGACTCTTTAATGGCATTCGCTTCGAAGTATGCTTCTACTTTACTAAGGTATGGCTTCCACATATCCTGGCCTTCTTCGAAGTCCGGAAGGTAGTGGTGAGCTATGATCGCCTCGGTTACTCGGTTCTTCGTGGTGTCAGGTTCAGGATCATCTTTCAATGTATAGGCGATGTCCATATTCATTGCCATTGTAGAATAGCCATGGCGTGCACATAACAGGGCCTGACCAGCAAGGCATCAACATAGTGAGCAGAGCAAAAAGAACGCTTATTGTAAAGTGTATCCTGTATTTATAGGCAGCCGAATGGCAGTAAGATAACGAGGAACACATTCTAGTAGTGATAGTCCGATGGGGTGCAGGCAGGCCAGATGAGGCGATAACAAGTGCGCACGCACACACACAGCACACGTGAAGATACAACACGAACGTGCCCGCACTCTCTGCACCGTAATTATTTACTTGCCGGGGCTTCACGTAATCTTTTTCGTAGCTCTATGAAGAACTTAAAGCACGTTTCTATACGCATTTGCGCATCCGATTAATTTTTCTCGCCTTGGCATAACGAGCGGCTCCTTGTTTTTGTCGGGGCGCGAGCAAAACAATTATTTATTTATTTCTTTCTTTATTTATTTATTTGTTTATTTATTTAATTACAGTACACTACATTTACACGTGGGCCCATTCAGGAGGGGTAACATTGTAAAACAGATATATTATTGAAGTATTAGAATAGAACGACAAACAAGCGAACCAATACTCACGTCTATTTGCGAAATTAACAGGAAAAAAATAATAACTTCTATCAGTCGGTATCGTTAAGCAATGATAATAGCAGTGCGTTTCATTCATCTATAATGCGGAGGAAAAGAGAAACTGAATGCGTGAGTTCTTGTTTGATAGTACGAGTTAAACGATTCGGAGTGATGATGTCTTGGTAGTCTTATAGTTAATTGGCGTAGATATGGGCCAAGCTGGATCGAGAGCTTGTTAATATTGAGGCGAAAAACTTCTATTCATCCTGACGAAACCATGTGAACGACGGGACAGCGGGCAAAGACGCAGGGCATGGTGGTGGTGGTGGTGGTTGTGTTGTTACGGCAGGCGGGGTTAGCCTGGCATACATGGCCGGCAATTGTTCCGCCTGGGCATCTCCTGAATTATAGGTGTGTGTCACCACGTGGTGAACAGCCCAGTGTCCCACACGAAGGCCATCAAAATTCGTAGCACGCTCCTCCTCGTTGAGGCGGGCCTTTAAGGAAAAATGACATCTTCAAATGTCCGGTGTCTATGACAACCCCTTTGCAAGCGACGGACCATCGCTGCTCTTCCCTATAAAACTGCTGGCAAAGCCAAGTAACATGTTGGATGCCGCCGATGTCACTGCAAAAGCACAAAACGGGGAATCGCACCGCCAAGTCTTGAATGAATAAGCCTGGTTGAATGCGGAGTCGGTTCTTATAAGGTGCAACAGCATCGTTAGTTCTCGAGAATGTCCGTGGATTACACATGCTTGATGTGGAGACTTGTGAGCCCTGAAGTGATTGCTTATTACATCTTCCTTGTTCTGGTAAGTCTTGGGAGCTCTTTCTTTTCGAACAAACGTTCCCGCTTCGCGTGCAAGGGCGTCAGCCTTTTCATTGCCTTCAATATTCCAACGTGGGATGGGATCCACTGAAACTTTACATTAAAGCCCTTGCGCATGAGGTGTTTATTGAGTGCCATAGATTGCCCTGTGAAGTTGTATTTAGGTAGGCGGCGATGCAGTCGTTGTAACGCCGACTTCGAGTCCGTCAGAACTACTCCATCTCGTGCAGAAAAGGATTGCAATTTTCGTAAAGCCGCGGTGGCTGCGGGGCTTTCTACTGGTGTGGACGCAGGACAAGGCGTTGGCTATCAACTGGTTTCTTTATCAGAAAAAGCAGAGTACATACAAAAAAGTAGAGAACAAGCAGGAAACTAGAACCACAAAGCTTTTCGAGGAATCAGAAGTATCAAAAAGCTACTAAATCAGACAAAACGTCTTGGCAGCATTGTTAACTGTCAACATACACTTCTGGTCACAGCTTTTCCCGTGTTTTCGTGCGTTTTTCATGTTTTCGTACCTATCACAACATTCGTTTCATGACAGTTGTGTTTAAAGCGCGGGCAAGTGTTCAGTGACTGTTGTGGGATCACCTTGGTGAACTGTTTTGTAAAGCATGGACGTTTCAGCTCTGTGAATGTTTATCACATGTGAAAATTGCTGTCGCGTGGACAATTATATTGTAGTGCTGGGATTAAGAATGTTAATGTCCATTCATGTGTAAATATTGTACTGTTTTACGGTTATTGACAAGTTCGTGATGCAAATGAATATGTAAAAGCAGTAGCCGGAGACACACCTAAGCACCAACCTCTCGTTAAACACATTCATAAACACATTTTAAATACATTCATACAGGAAAGGTAAAAGCACAACTCTGTCTAGTGACTCGGCTGGCCTGCATGATAAACAATGAAATTTATGGCCTTTAATTTTCAGCCGCAGCTGTGCTCTGTGCAAACCAAGGCCACGCTAGGCGGTAATAGGTGAGTAGGTATATTTAGCACTTTCAGAAAACAAAACTTCACAGGGTCCCTTACTAAATCGCCTCGAAGGCGACAGACATCTTCTTTTTCTTCGTAGTCGATGTGTTGATCCTCCACACCCCATCTCCGAAAGCTTTCTGCACCTTATCTTCTGTTTTTTCTTCTCTATTGAAGTACTGACACGCCTAAGCCCCCCTCGGAAAGTTTTCTCCAGCTAAGGTTTTTCACTGCTTCCAAGACCGGAGGCATTGCAAGCTTTCTGCACATCACCATGTTTTGCGCTGCCTCCATGATCGGCCCACGTTTGACTAAGCGACAATGTCATGTGATGAGGTCATCATGTGACTTCAAGTTATGTGACGTCATGATGACGGCACGAACTTTAGCGATCGCTGACGTCATGGTGACGTCACCACGTGATAATGAGTTTTGGCTTAAGTCGTGTTGACACCGCCGACGTTCGATTTTCGTGTCTCATAAGGCATATAAGGCTTTCGCCTTAATAAACGAAACTGCTTTCCGCTGAACCGGCTAGATAGATAAAACAACCACTTTTGACGTGCAAGCGTCTCGATCATGGTCCCATCGTCTTGTGTGTCTGGCACAATGCGTCGTTTAAGAGCATGAACTACGAAATAACCACGTGTACGTTTGACACACCTGAGCCACGAAGTCGTCGTAAACCTGCGGCGGCCCTAAGTAAAGCATGGGCATGTACATTAGATATCCCAGCGTCTTCCAGTAGGGTGGCCACCTGCGCTTGTTTTCGCCAGCGCTCTTTCGCTGCTGTGATTGCACGCAGTCCACGCTGAAGCTGAGGCCGCGCAGGACGTTCCAGTGGAAGGCGACGAACGCGGCACCGAACGGCATGGGGCCGTATTTGGTGGACATGTACTGGAATAGAGAAAAAAGCACATCTGCAGTGGGAGTAGACACAGTTTATAGCAACAATCATAAGTTCTCATAACTATAATGAAAAAAAAAAACTAGCGCATCTTGTACAAAGTCATGCAAGGCTGGATCACAGCAGAGCTGGGGGGCGCCTAGCTGGTCCTGGCTTGGCTAAGCGTTTACCCTCTCACCTCTCTCTTTCCCACCTCTTGTTATACTATACTATACATGATAATGCTTGCTTTTCTTTTTCTTTGCTTGTTTCCGTTTCTGTCTATCTCTTTATCTCTCTGTCTGTTCATTTCTCAGTCTTTATCTTTTTCTCTGTTACGTCCCCATCTTTCTGTGTAATTTTCTCTCTCTTTCTTTCTGTGTATTTCTCTCTCTCTGTAGCAGCTCCCTCACATTCTATCGTTTTCTCTCTTTCTTCCCTTTCCTTCTATTTCTCTCTTCTGTGCTGCCTGCCTTTAAATTTTTTTCTTTTTCTGAGTAAAGTTTCTTCCTCCTCCTCCTTTTCCTGTACTTGTCCTCCCCTCCTCCATTCCCTATTCTTCGCCCTCACTTCCCTTTCCCACTACGATGCTATACTATACTATACAAGGCTATTCTGTGCTCTGCTAGCTCGCCCGAATAGCCGAGTGGTAAGGACGCTCGCCATCGGATTGTGATTACGCGCGGGTTCGCATATCGCCTCGTCAGGAATTTTTTTTCGCCAATAATTTCTCCTTTTTTTCTTTGTATTTGTTTCTCTCTCTCTTTCTCTGTTTTTTTTCTCTCTCTCTCTGTCTCGTTCTCGCTTGTCAAAGTTATTGCATTCCACGCTGGACCAATCGGCGCACCTGTTCTGGTAGCGGACCAGAATACGAAGAGGAGGACAACGATGAAGACGGATACAAAGAGAGCGCGTACCGGTTCATAACGATGATAATTTTCAATTTACGACACACAGCAAACTTTAAGCATAACAGCTTTTGCTGTAAAATGTTTAATTCTGAACAGTAGCGCAAAGAAGAACACGGAGCGTCGACAGATGGATGCTATGAGCGTCCCCTTTGTAACGGGGCGGTGACATGTCTGGCACCAGGCTCGAAAAAAAAATAAAAAAAAAGCTTCCTTGTTTCATGTTGGCCTAATACCTTATCTACATTGATTAAATCTATGTTATTATACCAAAAAAATACAAATTCACGGTCTATCTCTCTGCCTCTTAAGGCAGAATGACCTTATTATTCCCCCATTACTTATTTTTGTTCTTTATCTCTACTTTTCTGCCACCAATACTCTAACCGTCTCTTACTTATTTCTATCGCGGACATGTTCAGCTTTCCATTGTTGTCCCTAAAACCCAAGGCTTCATGTATACCTGGGTGAATATCACCACCTTCAATCAGTACATGTTCCATCATTTCCTTAGTTCCTCCGCAGCATGTACATTGTTCTTCTTCGTTACTGAATCTCGCTTTATAACTACGCGTTCTAAGGCAGCCCGACCTTGCTTCAAACAGTAAAGCGCTTCCCCTTGAATTATCATAAAACCTTTCCCTCCTTATTTCCTTTTTTCCCTTTCGGTAGTTACTCAGAGCCGGCTTCTTTTCCATCGCTGCCATCCAATAAGTCCTCTCCGCCTCTCTGACCCTCCGCTTAATGCTCCTTGTTGCCATATCGCCCGCACTGCTAGCCGTATATTTACTGGTGAGCCTCCTAGTTCTTTTTCTCCACTGCGTGTCAACACTTTTTCTATACAAATACCTGAAAACCTTCTCTGCCCATCTACTCTTCTTCATTTTCCTCAGCCTCTCTTCGAATCTCATTTTGCTCTGAGCTTCCCGCACTTCAAAGCCTGTCCATCCCATATCACCCTTTACAGCCTCATTTGTCGTCTTCCCGTGAGCGCCCAACGCGAGGCGGTCCACCGTCCTTTGATTTACATCCATTCCTGATTGTACCTCTGACTTCATGCACACCACTGAGTTCCCAAATGTAAGCCCCGGGACCATCACACCCTTCCACAGCCCTCGAAGCACCTCGTACCTATTGTACCCCCATAAAGCTCTGTGCTTCATAATTGCAGCATTCCTCTTTCCCTTTGCTACCGATGCTTTCTCTTGTACCTCCATATATCTATCCCCCTCATTTACCCATACTCCGAGGTACTTGTACTCGCTTACCCTCGGTATTTTTTGGCCCTGTATAAAGACCGCATGGTCTTCGTGATCAATGAATACCATCAGTACAGATAAAGACTGGACACAGCGCCGTCCGTGTGCTTCATTGCGCTAGTGTTCAGAATTATGCCCTACCAATTAGGCTATCAGTCTGTCCTTTTGTGAAATGTTGCCCGTTTCCTTATGTTGCTTGGCATTTTAGAGGAAGCAAATACTCAATATAAGATCTTTCAAGAAACCTTTTTTTTTTCAGCGTAAGCTCTGATGCGCTGACAAACAAAAAAAGAAATGCTAAAAAAAAGCACAGGACACTGAAATCCGCAAAGTAAGAAGCGCCAATTTGTGATTTCCTGTGTGAATTAAACAAAATGAACAAAGGCTTGAGATTATATTTCTTTCGTAATTACATCCTCTATAGATCCCTTGCCCCTCTATGGGGATAGTGGTCCTTAGGTTTTGACGGAAAAGTGAGCTTCATAGACGATAGATCCGGTGTTCCTGTCGGAGGATAAGTACTGTGGAGCCATCAATAAATATGATATAGAGATGTTTAGTTTCTTTGGGAAGGCAACGTGACAACAATTTGCGCGAGTAGGTTTAACGCGCGACAATGCCGTCAGGTTTGAGGAGGATATGGCATCACTCTGCCCCAGTAATGATGTTAATGTTTCGAATAGCCGTTGATCCGCAAACTATGTATGCGTCCTTTGGTGGGACATTTCTCGTATTTATCTATTGAAGGACAGTACATTTCGGTGTTTTTTTTATGTGGGTGGCGGCTTATGTGCTCTACTAAGAAATATCTCTTTTATCAGGTTGCGTGTCACTCGTGTTGTATGTGTTACCTCTAAATACGAGGTAGGTATATACAGGGTGCCCCCATATCCAGCTTTTGTGGACACATCACAGCCAGCGCCCCTGGCGGCCCCGGCGCGAAGCTAGCGCGTTTTCAATGGAACTGGCGAGTTTTTCCCGAATAATTAAGTGTAGAGGGTGAATGTTGAAAAACGCAGACCACAGAGCGCTTCTGGGAACCTAAACGCACGAGAGGACTGCAGCGATCATGTTGCAGTAAGCTTCAATTTTGTTCCCAGAGCAGTTAAAGGTTGTACAATGGGAGTCTATGGAAACGGCGAAAAATGTGGCCTGTTTTTCGAGACAAAAACGGTCACTGTCGTGAAACTAAGCAAGTTATGTTAATGGTCAGGAAATCACATGTAGTCCTGACACTCAGCTTTCGTTTGAAGCCATTCTCAACTTGCCGCAATTGGCATAACATTGTTCCCTAACGCGTTTTTTGAAGCGAGGTCGTTCAAATGTTTGTGGTAAATTGATGAACCCTTGCTTACCACAGGCGTCAAGGCTTCCACCGTGGCCGAGCGAGCTTATCGCTCAAGTTCAGAGCAGGGCATGTCCGCGCCGTCACCGGTTCGATTCCTGACGGCGGATCAGCATTTTTTTTTCAGCCCGTGAACTAGTTCCACAGCTTCGCACAGGATGTCGCCGCCGAAACAAAAAAGAGCTTTCGTTTCGGTTTCGATTCTTGACTGTAATCTTGAGCTGCAGTTTCTTTTTCTCTTTACTATATGACTTTTTCAGTGTATGTTTAAACACTCCACGCGTATCACATTGTTCAGATCTACATTAGTAATTCTTACTTTATTCTTTTATAAACGTCCTAAGGATCAGAACGCCCGATCAGTTATGGTGAACAAAGCTCTTTCGAACTTTTGTACGCGTATTGTGGTGGAAACTTATTTCTCCCTTCTCAATGATGTCGTTACGATCTTCTCAGGTACCTACAATTCAGCAACGTAAAGGAAGCGAACTAAGCTTAGACAAGCGAGGCATAGTAATTAAATGACAAAGTTAGACGTTTTTGCAGTTGCTTTTTACTGTAGGGCTAACGCAATTGTTAGAGGGTTTCTTTGTTAGAGGCAACTAATGAAACCAACAGATAATTAAGCCAAGCAAGGAATAGGAAACATTATTTGTTTTCTCAACAGCAGTGCAATGATTTCGCCCTTACTTAAATGAAATCAATATCGCTATCTCGGGAAACATCAGCGGACGGCTCATATACCCTTCTATATGCTGCGCTCTCAACTCGAAGAGACTGTGCGAAATCCCCTTTCCTACCTGGAGTGGCTGTGTTCTCTTACAGCACCATTTTGTAGAGTTACGCGAGGCTGGATCTAGAAGAGTTAGCTGCCAGCTTTACTTCATTTGTTGCTATCGCACTCATTGCATCGCCCTTGCGGTGAAACTGGGATTTTTATTCATCTCTTGTCATATCTATCGTCCTACGTGAACAGAAAAAAACCAGCATGCCCTCTCCTTTAACATCACAAAGTACTGTGCGCTGCAACGCATAGGTCCGTGTGATATGACGTGTGCGGATCAAAGCTTTCGGGAAGTCCAGGGACTGGTGCTCCCAGTTACAATACGAAAATCCTGTGATTCAGCAGCTTTTCGCACGCACTCGCAGCCCACCTCAACGTACCGCAATAAGATGCCATTTTAAACATCTGTAAATGAAAATGTGCGCAGCATGTACTGGTTGAGCAAGGCTGGAACCAAAAGCGGAGCTAGCGTTCGACCCAGCTTCTAAAGTTTTGCTAGTAATACCAAGCTATTGCTAGAGGTGCAAAGTTTTTGCTAGTATAGTATTATAGGATATGGCTAGGCTTGGATAATCTATTCTTCTCAGGTTTCGGTTGGTTCCCCAGACTACGCACTTGTTGCGTGCTTTTGAAGGGGAAATGTCGCGTCACTAGTAGTTACGTGATGGGATTTTAGTCACGTGAGAGAGAAAGTACATGTTTATTAGAGTCCAGTGCAGGCGCTGAGGTTGCCCTGCGCCACCCGGTTGTTCCGAAGTTTTTGGCGCCAACACGTCACGTCAATAGTTACGTGACGTTACGGGATTTTAGTGGCGAGACTAATTACTTGATTTTACGTGATTTTAAGTCACGTGGCTAGTTGTTACGTGATTGTAGTCACATAAGTAGATGTGCGATGTTACGTGCTTTTGGTCACGCGACAATTGCAGGCCTGGTGTACAAAAAATTGTAGTTGCAGTAAACAACAACCCATCATCGCAATCACATGTATTTTACGATCACGAGAAATTCACTTTCGTTGCTCGAAAGAGCGAGCGAAGCTGCACTCGTGCACTTTTTATCACGTTTCAAAATTGTTTGGGCTTCTACAATTTTTTCTGGAATTTTTTGTATGCCTCATTTGCTCTACTCTTTTTTTCTTTCCTGGTGAAGAGCGCATATATATTGCTGTAAGTTTGAAAATATAGTCAGTTGTAAGTTCAGCGCTGTGTGTGTTTTCCAATGTCGTCCTCGTTCCTTACGCTGTCAAACATCGAATTATGATCTACAGCGCATTTCTGCAAACAGAAAGCAGCTGTTTTCACTTTTGCATTCCGTTCCTGCTCTTTGGAAGGTGGGGACACTTGCAAGAAGCGTTGCAAGGAGAGTTTGACCGTAGTATCTTTATAATAGCTATCGTATCACGGGCTAGCCGCCGCGCACTGTGGCTGAATGGGTTGATCATCCGTGCTGGCTGTTTGCGCGCAATCGCTGGGGCCTTGATTCGAATCCCAATGCGGTTTTTTCTTCTTTTTTTGTCTCTCTCAGAATTGCTTATGTTTGCCGCGGTGGTACAGCGGTTACGGTGCTCGGCTGCTGACCCAAAGGGCACTGGTTTGACGGCGGCTCCAGCATTTTTGAACAATGCGAAAATGCTAGAGGCTCGTGTACTTGGTTTTAGATGCAGGTTACGAACCTGAGGTGGTCGAAATTTCCGCAGCCCTCCCCTACGGCACGCCTCATAAACATATTATGGTTTGGGCACGTAGAACTCCAGCAATTATTATTACTAGTACAACGCTGCAACATTTAGTTGCTTGTTTTTTCACTGGAGCATTGCAACCAAGATATTTGTTGCAGTTTCGGTTTCCCTTTTGGAAATGAAGCAAGTAAACTTCTAATGTTTTATTTTTTATTACCACGCAACCCATTACTTAATAACGAAGAAAAGGAACCCAGATATTAGTTAACCTCAACCATAAGAAGGCAATACAAAACGAAACCAAGGCAAGCGTGAGGGCAGCCATTTGTAATATAATGAAGCGTTTTAAAGAAGTACTCTACTATTAGAGACGACGCAGAAACGTAACCAGTAATAGTAGAACCAACGCAAAGCTTGTATTGTTGAATCGTCGCCTTTTTTCTACGGGAGCAGCGTTCTCTGCTTCTGCAAGTAGTGCTGCTCTTTTGCATTACATTTATTTCCCCTCCGAAAAAGAGCCATCCTGACTAATTACGGACAGCTGCACAGTGACAGTGAGGCTTTAGCAGGTCCATATGTACAATCTCATGCCTCGACATTGTTTGATTACAATAAGTCTCAAGCGACTTGACGGCGTATATGAAGTACGAGGCTTACTAGACCACACGGTACGGGCCGTGGTACTTCGGAAGAAGTTTCGTAGACCGACCGGGGAATGTCCAATGGGTCACGTGACCGGCGAGACTGAATCTCCAACGAGACGGAATGTACAATCGAGACGGAATGTCCAACGAGACTGAATGTCCAACGAGACGGAATGTCCAATTTAGAAGAGATAAACGTGTCCTCGTTTGAAATTTCTCAGACAACTTATTCATTGGGTTAAGATAGCCTAACGGAAGATCGCATTTTTTTGTGTGTGTTTTGCAAATATTGACTGTCTGTGGCGTCGGGCGTCGTATTTTTGTTTCCGTATTCGCTTTACTGCACTTACCATAATTTCAAGTTTTGTTAGTTTTATTTCTATTTTGTATTTTTAGTTTTCATGTGTATATTGAATATGTTACTTTAATGCTTTATTTTGGTTGTTTGCACACTTTGCTGTTCCTGTTTATCTTTGTCATAAATCGGACATCACAGCCCCTTAAAGGATTACGAGAGAGGGCGCTCCCTCGTCCACTCTGTACGGTATCTACCTGCGTTTAATCCCTGAGAGTGTTACCAGCGCCACTCGTAGCTAAGGCGGCGAGTGTGAAACACTATTTTTGCCAGAAAGCGTCACGAGGCAGAACGAATCCCTTGCTATGAAAGTGCGAAGGAAGAATAGTTCGAGAGACTCAGTTATTTGTTAGAAAACCAACAGCCAATTAAGCCAAATAAAACATTGGGGACATTATTTGTTGCTTTATTTAAATGCGATGTAATAATTATAACCCATATGCAAAGGAATCCAAGTAGACGAAAAAACACCCTTTCCATCGGTGGGATCCGAACCCGCAACCTTATAATTACGGCGACGATTTGCGCTTGCTAACACTCCCAGGGATCAAGCTCACGTAAATACCCAACAAAGTGGACGAGGGAGCGCCCTCCGTCGTAGCTTAATTGTTAGAGCATCAGACGCGTAATGCGAAAGTTGTGGGTTCGAATCCCACCGAAAGAAAGTGTGCTTTTTCGTCCCATTTAAGTCCTTTCAATTTAGGTCATATTCATTATACTACAGTTAAAACGATCAACAAATAACGTACCTATGCTTTCCTTGGCTTGATTGTTGGCTTTCTACGAGCCCCTAGAACAATTCTTCTTTCCTCTTAAAGAATGCGGGTCGAAGAAGCTAGGGAGGAAATTTTCCTTTAAAAGTAAATTCTTGGGTTTTACGCGCCAGAACCACGAAATGATTATGAAGCATGCTGAGTTTGGGATATCAGCTTTAGTTTTGACTAACTTGATGGAAACATGTCATGGCATTTCGGCTACAAGAGAACTGCAGGCCGGTCTAGGAAAGACCATGCCGTTAAAGAGGTGATGTCACCAAATTCTGAGGCTATAAAAAGCCTGCTGTAGGCTTTCTCAGTAAGCAAGGACGCTCAGCACGAAGTATTGCACGCAGCAAACGTTTAGAATATATTTTAATTCATTTCCAAAGTCTGTATAAACGCTCATTCTCGCGATCGAGACCCATCGCTAGCGCGACTGACACCGACGTCACTGTGTAGGAAGCGTAACGAAAGTTTTAGTGACGTCACACCACATTAGAGTGACGTGCAATGAGCGGTGACCGACACCTCCGCTGCACCGGGCCAGTCAAGAGAGCATCAGGCCATCCGCTGCGAACTGCTCATTTTTTCTGAGCTTATTGCCGAAGTAGCCAATCTTGCTCGCGTTTTGCAAAGTGCTTCGCGTGAATAATTTTTCATTACAACACATAGCATACAGGTAATCGTTGGCGACGATAAAACCGTTTTTATGATGTTTAAACTCATTTGAGGACTTTTCAGAACCGGCCTGAACACGAGCTTTTCTATTACTCTTCCAATGATGTCGATATTAGTGCTGTGAAGCTCAAGTGAAAAAAAAAACTGGGTCGGGAACACACTTGTACGCATTACAGTGAAAGAGCGTCAGCGATTACAATTACCTTTTAAAAAAAACTAACGGATTACCGAGAAAAAGCTGAAAGCTAATCGATTACTCAACAAGGTGAGGTACCGGGTTATTTGGTTTTGCATAATTGTTAAACTGTGGTAAAGTTACAGGTACATATTTTTAGGGAGGACGCACATAACAAAAGCATGAAAAGCGCAATCTTTCAACTCGATTTGTTGAAAAGGCATCAAGTTATATGAACACGAGCAAACGGGTGCAAAAGGGAGCTCTTTAAATATTTTTTTTCCTATTTTTAAATACTTCTTCTTTGCGTCTTGTTTATTATTTTATTCCCTCGTGTCTTTGCGCTCTCTCTCTCTCTCTCTCTCTCTCTCTCTCTCTCTCTCTCTATATATATATATATATATATATATATATATATATATATATATATATATATATATATATATATATATATATATATATATATATATATATTCTTGCCGTGCGTAATACGCAGTCTCAGTGCCACGTCCTATCACGACGAAACGAATTTTCACGCACGTCGCAAATGTTAGGGCACATTCGGAAAATTTTCACAGCAAATATTGGGATGTGTGGAACGAAAACGGAAAAGTGAAATTTGTGACCGGGACGGAATGTCGAACGAGACGGAATGTCCAACTGAGACTGAATGTCCAACGAGACTGTATGTCCAACGAGACTGAATGTCCAAACGAGACGGAATGTCCAACGAGACGAAATGTCCAACGAGACTGAATGTCCACTATTGGACATTCAGTCTCGTTGTACATTCCGTCTCGTTGGACATTCAGGCCGCAAGCGGAGTCCAGAGGCCAGGCCCGTAGCTAGGGGGTATGCCCCAAGGGCCCGCCTCCCTCCCAAAAGTTTGACGGAGGCGGTGTTTTACCGACAAGAATAATGAAAATAGATGTTTCTCTCAAACTGTCAAGGCCTTCAGCAAGTGCCCCCTCCCTTTACCCCCCCCCCCCCCCGCTGACTGGCGCAGGCCGACGGGGACCGGTGGACCGGCGCAGGCCGGCGGCGGGAACCCTTGCGGCCTGAATGTCCAACGAGACGGAATGTACAACGAGACTTAATGTCTAATAGTGGACATTCAGTCTTGTTGGACATTTCGTCTCGTTGGACATTCAGTCTCGGTTGGACATTCCGTCTTGTTGGACATTCCGTCCCGGTCACAAATTTCGCTTTTCCGTTTTCGTTCCACACATCCCAATATTTGCTGTGAAAATTTTCCGAATGTGCCCTAACATTTGCGACCCGCGTGAAAATTCGTTTCGTCGTGATAGGACGTGGCGCTGAGACTGCGTATTACGCACGGCGCGTAATACTGCTCGATACCCAGTCTTGTACAAATGGCAGGGATGTATATATATATATATATATATATATATATATATATATATATATATATACATCCCTGCCAGAGAGAGAGAAACCGCAAAGACACGAGGGAATAAAATAAGGACACAAGACGAAAAAAAGAAGTATTTAAAAATAAGAAAAAAAATATTTAAAGAACTCCCTTTTGCACTCGTTTGCTCGTGTTCATATAAGTTGATGCCTTTTCAACAAATCGAGTTGAAACTGCGCTTTTCATGCTTTTGTTACGTGCGTCCTCCCTAAAAATATGTACCTGTAACTTTAGCACAGTTTAACAATTATGCAAAACCAAATAGCCCGGTACCTCACCTTGTTGAGTGATCGATTAGCTTTCAGTTTTTTCTTCGTAATCCGTTAGTTTTTATTAAAAAGTAATTGTAATCGCTGACGCTCTTTCACAGTAATGCGTACAAGTCTGTTCCCGACCCAGTTTTTTTTTTTTTCACTCGAGCTTCACAACACTAATATCGACGTCATTGGAAGAGTAATAGAAAAGCTCGTGTTCTGTCCGGTTCTGAAAAGTCCTCAAATGATTTTAAACATCATAAAAACGATTTTATTGTCGCCAACGATTACCTCTATGCTATGTGTTGTAAAGAAAAATTATTCATACGAAGCACTTTGCAAAACGCGAGCAAGATTGGCTACTTCGGCAATAAGCTCAGAAAAAATGAGCAGTTCGCAGCGGATGGCCTGATGCTCTCTTGACTGGCCCGGTGCAGCGGACCTGTAGGTCACCGCTCATTGCACGTCACCCTAATGTGGTGTTACGTCACTAAAACTTTCGTTACGCTTCCTACACAGTGACGTCGGTGTCAGTCGCGCTAGCGATGGGTCTCGATCGCGAGAATGAGCATTTATACAGACTTTGGAAGTGAATTAAAATATATTCTAAACGTTTGCTGTGTGCAATACTTCGTGCTGAGCGTCCTTGCTTACAGGGAAAGCCTACAGCAGGCTTTTTATCGCCTCAAAATTTGGTGACACCACCTCTTTAACGGCATGGTCTTTCCTAGACCGGCCTGCAGTTCTCTTGTAGCCGAAATGCCATGACATGTTTCCCTCAAGGTAGTCAAAACTAAAACTAATGTCCCACACTCAACATGCTTCATAATGATTTCGTCGTTCTGGCGCGTAAAACCCAAGAATTTAATTTTAAAGGAAAATTTCCTCCCTAGCTTCTTCGATCCGCATTCTTTAAGAGGAAAGAAGAATTGTTCTAGGGGCTCGTAGAAAGCCAACAATCAAGCCAAGGAAAGCATAGGCAGTACGCTATTTGTTGATGGTTTTAAATGTAGTGTAACGAATACGGCCTAAATTGAAATGACTTAAATGGCACGATAAAGTACACTTTCTTTCGGTGGGTTTCGAACCCACAACTTTCGCATAACGCGTCTGATGCTCTAACAATTAAGCTACGACGGAGGGCGCTCCCTCGTCCACTTTGTTGGGTATTTACGTGAGCTTGATCCCTGGGAGTGTTAGCAAGCGCAAATCGTCGCCGTAATTATAAGGTTGCGGGTTCGGATCCCACCGATGGAAAGAATGTTTTTTCGTCTACTTGGATTCCTTTGAATATGGGTTATAATTATTACATCGCAGTTAAAAAAAAAGCAACAAATAATGTCCCCAATGTTTTATTTGGCTTAATTGGCTGTTGGTTTTCTAACAAATAACTGAGTCTCTCGAACTATTCTTCCTTCGCACTTTCATAGCAAGGGATTCGTTCTGCCTCGTGACGCTTTCTGGCAAAAATAGTGTTTCACACTCGCCGCCTTAGCTACGAGTGGCGCTGGTAACACTCTCAGGGATTAAACGCAGATAGATACTGCACAGAGTGGACGAGGGAGCGCCCTCTCTCGTAATCTTTTAAAGGAGTACTGACACGATTTAAGTGCAGCAAAATGGTCGTTTTTGGTTTCCTTGGCATCTAGTGTTAACGCTCTCCCCACACCGCATCCGGGAAACACGTATAAATATTTAAGCTTGATTTTAAAGTTTTCATCACCCAGCATCTGCAAGGCAGCTTCACCGCATGGAGAGCCCTATGACGTTTCAAGTCAGCTCACTTGGTTTGCGAAATCTGGGTTCTGCATGCAGCCTAAATCACGGAAATCGCTGTCGGAGGCACTGGACGACAGTTCACTCATCATGAACCCCGTTCGACTGACAGCAAAGGACAGCATGTGCATATTTCGTGGGTTGCAGTCTGCCCGTGACGTCACGGGCAGACTTGACACGTCACTGTGAAGCCGCTATCTCGAAACCGAAACCGAAACTGCTGGTTGAAAGAAGCGGTATTGAAAATATATGCAATGCATCCCCAGGCACCACGACAATCTTTTTAGGGTTCTCGACACCCGTGCTTTCATTAGGAGCAACAAACCGAAAATTTTTAAAATTCATGTCAGTACTCCTTTAAGGGGCTGTGATGTCCGTTTTATAACAAAGATAAACAGGAACAGCGAAGTATGCAAACAAACAAAATAAAGCAATAAAGTAACATATTCAACATACATATAAAACTAAAAATACAAAATAGAAATAAAACTAACAAAACTTGAAATTATGATAAATGCAGTAAAGCGAGTACGGAAACAAAAATACGACGCCCGACGCCACAGACAGTTAATATTTGCAAAACACAAAAAAATGCGATCTTCCGTTAGGCTATCTTAACCCAATGAAGCAGTTGTCTGAGAAATTTCAAACGAGGGCACGTTGATCTCTTCTAAATTGGACATTCCGTCTCGTTGGACATTCAGTCTCGTTGGACATTCCGTCTCGGTTGTACATTCCGTCTCGTTGGACATTACGTCTCGTTGGACATTCCGTCTCGGTTGGACGTTCATTCTCGTTGGACATTCAGTCTCGATGGACATTCAGTCTCGGTTGGACATTCCGTCTCGTTGGACATTCAGTCTCGCCGGTCACGTGACCCATTGGACATTCAGTCTCGTTGTACATTCCGTCTCGTTGGACATTCAGGCTCTGAATCCGGCGAGAACGGTAGGCAAGCAGACTCGGAAGCGAGCGCGGCCGCGCGCGCCGTTGCCATAGCAACGACGGAGAGATCTTCAACCGGCTGCTTTGCTGCTGGCTTGCGTTTCCTTTCCTGAATTCTTGGCACTCGCCACTTTCCTATGAAGAATGCTGTCTCACGCTCATAACGTGCATGCCATTTGTGACCTGGAAGTGCCGGGCGCGCGGCGATAATGCAATCGAGAGGCATGCACGATATCAGGACTGTTTTTGTGAGGCGAAACGACACCCTTTCAACACGTTCTTTAGTGTACGCTGTTTTCCTGAAAAGCACAGGTAATTTCATAGGGAATATTAGCCGATTACACACTGCCTTTGTTGCCGCAACACCACTTCACGCCGTTGAAAGAGTAATAAGAGGGAGTTACTAAGAGGGAAGTCCAGGCATGGATACATGCATGTTGTCTTTACTGATGACTTTCCCTTAACAGGTACCCATTTTAGCAGCAATGTACAACAGAGTGAATGAAAACAGCGAGGAAGAAGACTTCAAAACTAACAAGCGCTTTTCGCTTTACAGTTCTGCTTACCGATTCAATGAGCCAAGTATTCGACGCTCACTAGATTGCCCTCCGCACTGTGTTCCCGAGCCAAGCCTAATTACGGTTCGTCAAACTAATGAACAGATCAAGCTCGCCTTGCTTGTTCGCCTCAGGTTTATGACTAACGTGTCGGTAATGCACTATATATATCTCTGTGTGCGTGCGTGCGTGCGTGCGTGCGTGCGTGCGTGCGTGCGTGCGTGCGTGTGTGTGTGTGTGTGTGTGTGTGTGTGTGTGTGTGTGTGTGTGTGTGTGTGTGTGTGTGTGTGTGTGTGTGTGTGTGTGTGTGTGTGTAAGAGAATGCATGCCTTGCGGGTAGCACTCACTAAAAAAGAAAAGATGCCTTTATTACCGTTTCAGCCGTGACACCGCCTACGTAGGTCAGTGTCTTGTGAAGCCCATGCCACAGCCCAAACGTTATGGAATGCATTTTTCCGGTTTCTGATGTGTGCTACCTGGAAGTTCATTCAATGTAGAAAGCGCCGCGCGCATGCGCCGTTGCTCGACATGCGCTCACTAGTAGTCGCGAAGGCAACGCCACCTCCCAACGTCAACTCCTTTTACTCTTTTATAAGCACAGGTTAAATCGAGAATGCCTAATACCGTGCGGATTATTTTTAAACGCATTTTTTTCTTTAGTAAATAGCAGCGGACTGCGTACAGCATTCTGCACGTCTCATTCGTGCACTATGAAGGCTTGCCCGTCAGGCAACGCGACATGTCGTTGTGACTTTCAATGTTCAATTCATCAATACAAATCCTAATCATATGGTGAAAAAAAAAGCTCGTTTATGTCACTGTAATTCACAGCCAGGGTCTTGTGACGCATTTCGGTCGGTTGTCAGTCCCTTTAAGAAAGCACATCGCGAATATATATAGTGATAGAGTAAGTATTTACTCTAAAAAGGCGTGACCTCACTCATGCTTTCCAACTGGTTAACCCTTTGCGCTTCAATTAACTCTATGGGGATGTCGCAACAACCCAAGTATCCCGCCCATAGATGAACTGAACGTGGACGAAAATCCGGAAGACCAGTGGGAGGCGCTGCTGACGTCCGAGAACCCTGAGGACCAGCTCCGGTTGGTGGACAGGGCTCGAGCGTCAGCTGCAAGCCATGGCTACCTGGAATGAGGAAGTCACCCACCTCTGGGCGAAGAGCACGCGCGCCTGGTCCCTCAATAAAGTTTAATTCTCTCTCTCTCACTCATGCTTACCTCATGTTCCACGATCCCAAATATTTGTCCATAAGTAAATAGAGAGAAGGTTATTGTGTATACATATTTTAACTTTCTCACTATCAAGGAGGTAATTTCCGCGTCACTACAAAATCTGCCCTAAATGGTGGCTCTGCGCTGTACAGCACACGTGTGTGCTGTACAGCGCAGAGCTACCATTTAGGGCAGATTTAGGGCCTAATCTAAGAAAATAAATAACATGTTATCACATTGACAGGAATTCAAATCTTTGAGCTATTTCCACTCAGACAAAGCTGAGAGGGAATACCATGTCTAGAGGGTGTTTTCTAAAACGCGCGCATCTATGATAGCACTGTGCTATCATGCGCATTAACCAGACTTCACACCTGTGTGCAGATATCCCTATTATTAAAGTCGAGGCTACATGCCAGTTATCGTGTCTTCTGAAATAATATTAATTTTTATTGGTCACTTTCGCGCGTATTTCTATTGCAAGTTTTATGTCGCAGTAAAATTTAATATTGAATTATATATTTCTTGCTATCTATTTTACTATTATTTCCTTATCTACAACAGAGACAAACCTACCCGATACAGTGGAAGGGACTTTCAAGGTGGGCCACACGTTTGATCCAAAAAAGAATCCCACCCAGGAATGTCTTCGCAGCTTTGACATTCTTATCAAGCCAGAGGATTCCAGGATTCAATACGCGGCTGATATTTTGCATCATGAAGAGCAAAAAAAAAAAAAGCTCCGGTTTTGAAGACCCTCGAGCGGAGCTGTCATCATTCTATTCGACATGGGTCATTTTCCGTTGGGTTTTCAGAGGAAGAAGACTACTGCTTGAAAAGCAGTAGATATTAAGGGAAAAAGCAGATTTCGCTAAGCTTTATCTGGCTGAAGACTGGCATTTTTCAGTCATTGCTACGAGCGAAAAACTACTAATCAAAATTCCTGTGCGCATAAACACCATCGTTCTCTTAAAGGAACCTCCTGGAAAGAAAGGCTTAAGATTTCCTTTGGAACGCCTGCACATCTTCGTGGCAACAGAAGGCGCTCCACTCACAACTGAAGAAATTTTCATATGCTGAGTGAACGAAAGAAGGGGGAATTAAAGGGTTCGCTTTTCTCTGATGTGTCTTGTGACCCGTTTTTGAGCAAGTCAAATGCATTTTGTATTCTACATCAGGAGTGATACAGAATGAAGAAGTGATTTTGAGAGATTGTAGGAATGGTTACCATATTATGTTGCATTCGTTGTTGTCAGCGCAAAAACGCCACAATTCGCTCTTCTGAATTTCTTTGTGCTGATCAAAGTGGACGATTGGGCCAGTAGGTGATTCATGATCGACTTTGTGCTTGCTGTAGTGCAAAGTTGAAAGAGAATGCGCCTACAGAACATGGAAGGAGAGCTTCAGGAGAACTTCCACCCCATTAGAGTAACCTATTGGTCTATCTGCGCCAACAGGATTCAAGACAATCACCACCAGCAAAAAAAGGAAAAAAAAGAAAGAAAAAGAAGAAATGCAATTAGGATAGATAAGTGCTTTTTTAGCGGGATAGACGGCAGATCTAGAGATTATTACACAACACGCCAGTCTTATATGTTCTACTATACGTTCATTCCTAACAAAAAAAAACTAACCAAGTTCACATTTTCCGGTGTACAAGATCACCTTTCAACGACTGTATCATTTTTGCACACCCGCTTAGACGGCGCCAAGCTTGCGGTGGCAGCCACATTTAAATAATAACTAAATGAAAACAAATAAAAACTATCTTTAACTTCCTTTTTTTTTTACTCTCATTACTAGCGTTCGCAAACTTATCCAGTTCTAACTTGAGATAACGCAAGGAGCAAACGAATGTCACCCAAGTGGTACACCAAAGGAAATTCGGTTTATTATGCAACCACAACATCCTGTTCGTACCCAAGCATAATGGTTCCCGCTAGCTGAAAAAAGAAACTCGGAAAGCAGCATGCTGCTCCAAAATCCCACCGGTACGACAGCGCAAGAAACTAAACATACAACAAACAAACAAATAAAAACATGATGCTCTTCATGCATCGTGGGCGCGTCTATAACGGCCAGACATTTGGCATGGCACGTCTAGAAAAACTGCCAATTCATTGCCAGTCGTCGCCGTCGAGATAACGCCGACAAACAGCGCTCTCTTTTCTGCGCACCGAGGTGAAGCGACCGTCTCGGGGCGTGTGTACTGTTTCTTTTGATTCTCTTTTATTTAGTGCCGCGTCACTGCATACGTCATGGCGGGACTTTTGAATTCTTTAAGGTCGATACGCCACGTGGTGTCGTTCACGCGAACTAGGCCACTGGTGTCCAGAAAAGCTGCATATGAGCTATCTTTAGCCAGAGTTTAAAAATATGCCAACGCACTCAATAACGACGCCACCGACGCATGTTGCTGACTATTGCCTGAAGTAAGGCCGACTATTTTTTTGTCCGGATTATTTGCTTAATTAGGCCACCTTAATTAGCTAAATTTTCAAGCAACGAAGTTGTGCGAAAAATTCCAATGAGAAAGTTACAAATCTGTTTCCAAAACATCCGATAAGGAAGCATCTTACTTTCCAGCTAAAAAAATCACGCCATATCCACGGAATGAATGATGATAAGTGGGCGAAGCTCGAGAGGGGGAGATCATCGGTAAACCGTAACTCTCCCGTGAAAGTTAGCCCATTACATCATTAAAAAGACGTAAGACTGTGCGTATATTATACAAAATCAACTTTTATTTTGTTATTGTTCGTTTGTTGTTTCGTTTCTTGGTTTGTTCTTTTCATTTCGTCGTTGTCATGGCGGCTGGATTGCGAGGTCCCTTCATTATGACGGCTTTATGGTCCGTGAAATGAAGCGAGAGAGGTTCTTGTACTGGCTGCAGTGGGAAGTTTGCAGACACTAAGTCTATGCACGTCCCTCGGATCGTGGTAGGTTGCTTATGAATACATCTGAGTGCGTATTTGGAAAGCATGTGCTGCACGATCCAGTCATTGGCAATGAGGTCCACGTTGAAGTCCCCAACCAGCACAAAGGGACGGTTCTTGTACTTGTCGTAGCCACGTAACGCAGCGTCTATAAACGACTTGACGTCCCCGATAGACAGGTTGGGTGCGAGGTACACGGTCATGACGGTGACTGGCAGACGGCGACTGAATCGGTGGACCGGTGTTTCGACGCGTGGTGGCGATTCCGGGCTCGATTGTCGGCTCTGCGATGGAGTGCCAAGCATGAAGCTTACCCCGCACCTCCACCAGTGTAACGATGTGGGATCGACGAGGACACGGAGCACGACAAACAAACTCGCTTTATCTTTGTTTGTTTGTTTGCCCTGAGGAGACTGGCACATACCCACGAGGGGGATTGGACGATCAGAGAAAGAGCTGCAACGTCTTCTTCGTCCCTGCGCTGGGCCAAGAACACTCGCGCTGCTTCGTTGCCATCACCACTGGCACATACGCGCGGCATAGGCGGTCACGTACGAGCTAGGAGGGACAGAGCCACGGCTTTAGGAGCTTCGCCCCTAAAAGTATTAGTGTTTCTCTGCTTACAACGGATGTCCGCAAATTATAAAAAAGTCACTGTTTCGCCGCAAGCGCGAAGCAATGAATGCGATAGCAAGAAAAGGGGCCCGTGATGGACACGCTGCTACGCTGCAGAAAAATCTGCTCCCCGGCAGCAACTACCCTGCGAGCAGACAGCGGAAGGGCAAGGCTCTCCCTGCTTAAATATTAGAAGAAGCGAGCGAGCTGGCCGACGACTTTTACAGCGAAAGCTGTATGAGATCACAACAATGGCCGTTTTTGGCGCCGTAGTTGTCCGCCGCCGCCGCCGGTGTCCGTAACTACTATCGCTCGAAATAAAAAAAAAACGAAATACGAAAAAAATTGCAGGATGGAACGAGGTTCGAACATGGGCCCTCTGCGTGGGAGCCCAGTATCCTACCTCATAGCCATGCTGGTGCTGGAAACTGCTTTGCAAAAAGACCCTATACAGGCTTCATGTCGGGAAGGAACCACATTAACATATGTAATGTAGCGTGGTAGAAGAGTAAAATAACAACCAACTGTCACACAACGCGAATTTTAACGAGGCGTCACACAATGCGAAGTGCGCAACGAGTGAGTTGTTGAATGCTTCCAACCCATTACGAAGGGCTCTGCCATAATTCTTCATCCTCATTAGCCACAGCATCAACAAAGTGCCCATAATACGTTACAGGTGTTTAGCAGGTACCACGGTTCTGCGCAAAATGACGAAAAATTGCGTAGTGGCTGCTTCCTTACTTCACAAAAATTATGATTTATAGCGTAGTTGGTTCCTCGCAAGTGCACCTTTATTGGTTGCCAAGGAAACCCATAAGGCTCCCACGATTCATTTCCTCGGGGTCTCAATAAAGTTAATTCCCCTCTCTCTATATCTCATTCTCACGTTAGCGTATGTTATAAAGCGTGGTGGGAGAGTGAAATAACGACCGGGCGTCACGCAATGAGAATTACGTAACTAGTGGGTCATTTAAAGCTTCCAACCCATTACAAAAGGCTCAGTCATAATACTTCATCGTCATCAACCGTCGCGTCAAGAAACTGCTGATAATGCCTTACAGATGGTACCTCGCTTCTCCGCAGAATGACTAGTAGGGTAAGGCGGTGCAAAACGCGACAAAAATTTGAAAATAGTGAATATCTTTTTTTATTTCACTCGTGACCATAAAATGTCAACAAATGAACTTTCTTTTTGGTACAAGGTATGTGATACATAAATATGGCCATGCTGTGACGGTTCAGAATATTATTTTAAAAAGAAACGAAAAATGCACCACATGTCTCATTTTCCCCAACCTGCGGGGCAAAACGAGACGCTGCGTCAGGCAACACGAGACAGCGTGAAAAAGTTTTATCCTTTCAGTTCTTGCAGTAGAAGCACTTCAAATTGACTCTGTGGGGCCGCCACGCAGTCTTCATGCACCCAGTCTTTGCACTCCACGCATTGAATCCACACAAACCCCGGCGCTGTGCTGCTCCGAAACTCCTGAAAAGCATTCAGTGCTTTTTTCATGTCGTTTTCCTCCCAGCAAACTCTAGATGATATTCTCTTGTACGTCCGCACCATCCTTAAGAAACAAATATCATATATAATGAGCGTAAATAAATGGTTCACCTAATAAGACACTCTCAAGGCAATTCAATGCCTTTTTGTCGCGTTTTTCCCCTCTCACATGCCCGAATAAAAAAAAAATTCCCCTTTGACCCACGGCACCAAATGAGCTAAACTTTTGGTAGCATGTAGACATGTGCGCCAGACCCAAAATCACCGGCGGCCGGCGCGCCGGTGTTTCCACCTCCGGCGGCGGCGCGTGAACGGCGTGGGGTTCATCGGACCGGCGGCGGCGCGCCGCCAGGGGGTGGGGGGGATGGCGAAGCAGTGAATGCGATAAGTACACGCCGTAATATTACATGAACGAGGGCTAGCAGCTAACTCTTTTTGCTCCGACCTCACTTAACTCTACAAAACGCTGGTGTATGGCAATACGGCCGCTCCCGGGAGAGAAGCGGTCTTCGGTCAGTTTGTCGTATCAGTGGTCCGAACGCGAAGCAGTGAGATAACAGCGCTCACAACGCTCACAGCGCGTAGAGGGTATACGAGCCGTTCGCTGGGGGATGTCTTCCTGCTCCTTCGCCCAGCAGATGACGGGCGGGGCGTTTCCTTCTGCTTGAGGAGCAATCGACGGCACGCCTCGCACGCGGGGTTGATGATATTCCGTGTGACGGAGATGGCCAGCTTGTTTAATCTCTGCTTTAGCCATGTTCCTTGCCAACGCTCGCGAGCTTTTACTCGCGGGTAGAACATACAATACGCGGAGCGATGTTATCGATTTAGAGTTTATAGGGAACATGACGGCGACGGTGGAAACCTGTCCTGAGTGTCCATACAATTGCTAACGCAATAAAAAATATCCAAAAAATCGTCGAAACGGGCTCGCTTTTTTCCTGTAAAGTTGCATCGTCTCCGCTGTAAAGAGTGCGTCCGTTGGAAGAATCATATATTCCGGCGCCTTTTCCATTGGTTTCGTTCTCGCCTTCAATACCCTTCTTACAGGGGACATCTCCTCGCCACTTATTTCTTCATAAAGCACGCGTAGAATGTCAGCACTAAGCGTTGTACCTATCATGATTTCGCGCTTGTCGGCTACTGTCTGTTATCTCTGCATGCGCGGTCGCAAACGCACAAAATGGAGCGAAATCAGTTAATCGCGCACGATAGTCGTGGGAGAGAAGCAAGAGTGGGTGGGCGGCTGCATAGCAAATCAGTATGAGGGACAATTCACAACTGTTATTTCTCGTATATGGACCAGTCGAGGGTATGTACCCTGATGATGTCACGTGAATCACTGTTCTGGCATCACGAAGTGCACCAAAAGTTAAGAAACGCCAAGAGAGATAACGCGCTCGTTGCTTCTGTTTTTTGTGTGTATTTTCGGAGGCTGTTATGGGCCCTTTATAAAAACAGGGAGTGCAAACACAGACACAGGAAAGTAGTCAAGACAGCAGAAACGCCGCTAACAACTGAAAAATCAGACAGCGGCGGAACCGAAGGTAGACACAAAAATTTATCCGCGCATTCCCACGTAAGAGGCCACACCTATCAATCAAGTGCGAGTACTGGTCTACGTGAGAGATAGCTGTTCACTCTCTCGACTTGTCTCTTATGTCCGTGTTTCCACGTCATGTCTTCTTAACATGAATACCTACCAACTAGCTCAGCTCTATTCTAAGTTTGCCATTCTCTTTACTTCTTTATTAATTTATTGATTTACTCTAGTAAGAATCAAAGGAAAAAGTGTACTAACGCACCGATATATATATATATATATATATATATATATATATATATATATATATATATATATATATATATAGTAGTGGGAAAAGAATCACGCGAACACCGATAGAATAAGGAATGAAGAAAGAAACTACGACTTTCGTTGTTTTGGCACTGTATATTTGGCACCACGCGAAACAAACGTTTCGCGTGGTGGACCAGACTTTGTCAAAGTAACAAATGCATCGCGGTGGGTTTCCTTATAAACACGCTTAAAGTAGATAGTTTCAGAGAACTTATCGATAGCAAGAATGACAACATAAAATAGCGGTCACACGCAGTCGACATAGATTCATGCGCGCACATTTGGGACTCGTGGCAGCGAAGTCAGGTTACACAGAGTAAGATAGATTGCACACGCAGTTGATATGGCATTACAGACTAGTGATATGACAGAATTCTGTCATATCATATATATATATATATATATATATATATATATATAAATTATCTATTTTATTTATTTGTGCACAGTGCACTACGTCCAAAACTCCAAGAATATGCTATCCAGCGAGTTGGGTTGCGCCCTTTAAGGCTGGAGGACGCGGCGGCGTTAAGGTCAGGCAATACTCGTGATATTTCTCGAGAAGAAAAAGATACTTCTGGGGAGCTACTCTCGATGCGTTCATCCAAAGATGTCCACAGCGTATTTCGGCAGAGCGCGTTCAGTGATTCGAAAAAGCGGTGAGCCGTGATGTCACCCCGCTTTTGAACGCGTCGCCGCACCGAACCCGCCAGCACATTCCTAGCGTAAGAAGAGAGTGGACGAAATGCAGAGAAACAGAAACTTTTTAAGTCTCAACTTGCATATGAATGTGTCCCAGATGTTTGAGAACGATGCAGAGAATGCGTACCGACCTTACAGCTGCGTTAGACGAGCGACCGCATTAAACCTAAATCGATGGCTAACACGATCAAAAGACGTGCACCGAAATTCGGATCTCTGAGGGCTGCGTTCGTTGCACTGAAGCGCATTCCGTCCCTAACATTTGTGTCGAGAGTGTTTGAAAGCTTCGTGATGTCATGATGGCGCTGCAAGAACCGGAAACAGGGGGCGCGCTTCTCGCCGAGCTCCCGCTATTCAGCGGCCGCTGAAATGGACAGTTCATTACATGGACACATCGAGAAGAGCTCCTCCGGCGAAGTGCTGTATTTTATTTACAGATACCCCATTCAAAATAAAACACTAACGGCGGCGCGCCGCAATTATTGCGCGGCGGCGGCGGCGGCGGCGGCGTGAGCGGCGTGACCAAAAACGCGGCGGCGGCGGCACGGCGCGGCGGCGCACACCTCTAGTAGCATGTAGCTAGTAGTATAAAGAAACAACATAAATAATTACATTGTTGTACTGGTGCCGGAGTAGCTTCATGCACGGATCCGAAAATTTTGCCCAGCAGAATTTCGCCCCTTTTTGGCGGGTCACGAACACACTGACATCAGCCGCGCAATGTTTCTTTCCCACGCGAACGCTGTGAGCAGTCGTCAACTTTTACGCAAAAAATGTCGAAAACTACAGGCACCTATCGCTGAAATAGAGAAAAAAAGAAAAGGTACTTTTTGTATTAGCTATAGAGAGTGCCAAAGTCAAAATGTCGCGTTTCGCACCGCCTTACCCTAATGTCGTTGTGGGTGCCACCTAACTTCATAAAAATTATTATTTGTGGCGTAGTGGGTACGATGCTAGTGTAGTTGTATTAGTAGCCACAAGAGAGTTTATAACGGGCTCTAGAAATGCCGCTCTTCGAGCTTTCGCTGTGACTGTGCTGCGCTTTCGGCGCAGGCCTGGCGTTTTTTAAAATGCGCTCGTTGCGCTCCTCGCGCCATCTCGCTGGTCGTTTATAAGCGCCTGCCGTCTCTGAGCCCTGCCAGCGGTAAAGGGTGTGTATATAACGCTCACCGTTAGCTACCTGAAGGATCTGCGCTCTGTGGTGTAGTGGTTAGCGCCACGCGCTGCGGAACGGGAGGTCGCTGGTTCGGTTCCGCGCTTCGGAGGCATTTTTCTGAATTACTTTTTGGGGACATTATATATATATATATATATATATATATATATATATATATATATATATATATATATATATATATATATATATATATATATATATATATATACAGTGCACGACATATACTGTGCACGACGGTGGCGACGGCAACGGCAAAAACCAGCCAAGACTGTCGATATAATTGCTATCGCAAGAAAAAAGAATACCACGTGACACGCCTGCTTGCGCGCCAGTGCGCGCGAGGATTCCAGTGCTCCCTAACGTTCCGCATACAAAGAACCATAGCGTTTGCCCAGTTGTGATGCCTCGGCAGGGCTGCGACGATGGTTGTGGCTGTGCAGAGAACACGTTTTGCTAGCGGCGACACAAGCGGCGTTGTATCACAACAATAAGCAGACGCAGCGGCAACCGCTGCGCCTGCTTATTGTTGTGATAAACTGTCGCTAGGGAAGCGTATTATTTGTACGCGGAACGTTAGGAACAGTGCAGTCACAGCGCGCATAGCCGCGGAAGCGGGCATGTCACGTGGTATTAACAGCGAATCAGTTCTTTGTCGAGCCTTTCATGTCACAGATCCGTGGTAACGCTTGTGGGCGTCATAAACGGGTATGGGCCACAGGCATTGGGTAAATCCCACTACTCACCACTGGTCCACTAAAAATGAACGCAACATTTAACCCCAAAAACGGGTATGTGCAACAGAAATCTGTGCGGCCTATTAGAAAACTATCATCATCCAAAACGTGTATGTGCCACAGAAATTTGGTAAATACCACTACACACAACATGCACTAAAAAGGAAGAAGGCAACAGTTAGCCCAAGAAATGGCGTGCGCATTACCACAGTCACACCAGTCACGTGAAACGTGGTTATAAAAGGTTATGGGTATACTACCACCTCAAAGCTTAACAAAGAGTGTTTAATGAAGAGCAGTGATACAACACGTCGGAGCATCTTAAGCGAAGGCTTCTTTGTAAACCGGTGTGCAAGAGTGGCAAGGTCAACATGCAATAAAACTATACTGCCATCTCAAAGTTGCACAAAGAGTGTTTAATCAAGAGCAGTGATACAACATACCAGAAAGACTTGCAAAACATAGAAATGCGTTAGTCTGACGAAGGGAACGCCACAAGAGTCGCTGTTTCAACGGTGTCCGCGAAGCACCGCTGGATGATCTTTTTTTGTTTTCGTATTTCGCGGGCATCTGTACAAATCAGAAAGACACTAATACGTAACAGATATGAAGTCAGAAACTGTTGGATCGGACGCTTTGCAAACCGATCAACAACTTTCTATTTGGAAGTTTTGGGCAGCCTGGTTGCTTCCAATGTTAAACATGCCTAATTAGGCAATTAAGTGGAAAACAAAAAATACGGTGACGCTCCATGCAACGGTAGCAACATGCATTTGGTCGCTTCGTCAAACAGTGCGTCGGCATATTTTTAAACACTGGCTAGAGATAGCAGGGGTTGTATAATGCTGCGGTCACAACATAGTAAATAATGGTCATTCGTTTCCTCATGAGAACGTTTAAAAAAAAAATTAGGGGTCCGTTTACTTCTGTCCGCTCCGTGATTCTATTCCAGTCTTTTATTATTAGCTTCTGCCTCCCAATAGCGGTGCTCTTATCCAGCCAAGCTGTGTTTGGCGCAAGAGCTAAACGACAACATCAACAACGTGCGGCCAGTTTACCGAAGTAAACAAAAAGAAACAAAAAAAAAATACGGCGAATGGCAGGGATAACCAAGGAACAGATAAGTATCGTGACTCACGTCGCATGGATCCAACGGGAGATAGAACTCTTGGAGGTGGATCAGGGCGGCGACCACGTAGCACAGTGCTGTGCTGCGCAGCGAGGCCGTGGCGTAGAAGACGGCGTGCTGTCCCAGGAAGAGCAGGGTCGCTTCCCAGCCAATGCTGAAGGTCGTGAATAGCGAGGCGTAGACAGCGTAGAAGACGGGCATCAGCTGCGAGTAGTTTAGTTATCATCTCTTGCGTGACAGCGAGAGAGCGATAGAGAGAGAGAGAGAGGAGGGGGGGGGAGAGAAATGAGAAGGAAAGAGACCAAGGCTAACCAGAGAGAGGGAGAACTTATTTGAATGCAGAGAGATCGGCCTGACCTAGTACGTTCTAGCCTGCTACTCTACACAGAGGAAAAGGAAAGAGGAAAAAAAGAATGATGAAGGGGGATGGTGGGGAGAAGAAGAGGTGGTGAATATATGCAGTACCCACGTAACACAGTGGTTTCGCTAGTCTAGCGTCCGGTCCTGTGCTATTAAGAAAATCTTTAACTGCCCTTGTAGCAGTTGGTGACATTGTTTGATCGCACATTGCTGACAAAATACCACTTCCGCATAGTGTTGCCACTCTGATTCCTGCCATCGATAAAGGTAGCGTTTTTCGTTGTGACACTTAAAGTGGGCAGTCGCAAAATGTATATTTGATGTTGTTTAGCACACTTCGCAGCGTTCACAATTCGGCCTGTCCCCAAGGGCGGTGAGGGGTGCGTAGCGGCGAGTGAGGATAATTTTAGTTGGTTACCAACAACAGTAAAGCAAAAATTCGAATACGAGCAAGTTAGGGTTAAACAGAAGACCTTCTTTCTATTTTGCTTTCGCCGGTAGGCTTATTGTCGGCATAACTTTGTCCTGTATATTCAGCATGGGGTGCAAGCAATATTTTGGAACCACATAATTAGCGATGAGAGATAGTGCTATCGAGTTATCGCTTGCTGAAGGTCCTTCCCTTTGTAATTTCTTGTTCGCGTATCGTTCGTTCATATCTGTACTTGCGAAGGCTAAATAGGGTTACAGACCAAAGTGAAGAACAGCTTAGGACGACACTAATAAGTCACTATGACTGGCAATGCTCAAATAATACGCACACCAAAAAGCGCCAGGCCTGCTCAGCACACGCACCGCGGTCACAGCCTTCAGTCCGAGAAGGAACAAGCAATATCGTATGAATATAGCGTGGTCTTTTTGCAATTTAGAATTTACGGGTGCATATCCTACGTAAAGGCTGCTATCATACCTATATAATAATATTTCGGATGGTTTTACGTCCCAAAATCACGACACGATTACGAGGGACGCCGTAGTAGAGGGCTTCGGAAATTTTGACCATCTTGTGTTCTTTAACGTGCACCTAAATCTAAGTACACGGGCCTATAACATTTCGCCTCCGTGATATTGGGGCCGCCGCGGCCTGGATTTGATCCCGCGACCTTCGGGTCAGCAGTCGAGCACCGTAGCCAACAATGCGATTTTAAATGTAACCGGCGCGCTGGTTCAGTGGCTGTGTGTCGATGCGCTGAAATGATTGGTGAAATGAATAAATTCTCGACCGCGGAGGCCACACACACTTTTTTAATAAAAGTGAAATAAAAAAAATGAAACACCGCTATTCTTCACAGATTTAGATGCGCCCTAAAGAACCCCATGTGGAAGAATTAACCGTTAGTCTCTTGCTCCGGAGTTATTAAGCGTATCTTGGTGATGGTGTTGAAAGCTCCTCCCAGAATTTATTTTAGTAGTTAAGCGAAGAAAATTGGTGGCATTGACTTGGATTGAACTGATAGGCGAGCGTGTGTACTACTAAAACGCAGAAGGCATATAGGGCGTAGTTAACGGCACACAAAATTACAAACTCAACACTTGAAAAACATGTCAACGCGAACTCATACAATCGGCCAGGCCGCGCACATTACGTTGGAGTCGGGGTAAATCCTTACAAACAACAAAATTCTTTACTGGCGAAATAGGAGAAAGGTTGCTTTTGACCCTTTGGCATTAAGAAAAAGCAAACGTTTTGTTTTCTTCTCAGTAGCTGCGAATTTAAATTTTACTAAGAAAATAGGTACCTTCAGGCTATAGAGAATTTACAGTGTAATAGACCAATAACATAGACAAAGTTGCCGAACATTTGGCTCACCAACCGGCATTTGGAGGCAAAAGTCACCTGAAGCTAACATTTACCACTTAATTAAGGAACAAGCTTTCCCACTGACCAATTTATTTTTAGCGTATTCAGAGCGGGGGAGGGGGGAGGGGGGAGGGGGGAGGTAAGGGGTATCAACAAGGGACATTCACTTTTCAACTACTGCTAATCTCTTGAAGCCCCCATCTTCTTCCGAACGGCTGTCTTGCTTTGACTTCGAGGCTATCTAGCTTTTAACGAATTTATTTTCAAAGGTATTCTGCAGAAACGTTCCACTTTTCTTTTTTCGTGCCCAGAAATAGGATCTATATTGGTAAGCTGCTTGCTCGAACTTGGACAAAATCCACGTGCGCGAAGTGTGTATAATTTGGAAAACCAGTGCGAAAACGACGGTGGCTCAAGACAAGGAGCACACAGGACGGGCGCTGTCTTCCAATCATGCACCGATTCGAACTGGCCTAACTTTCTACCTTACTGCGAAGTGTGCATGCGTAATGTTGTGAATAAAAAGTGTTGTGCTTACCGAAGGTGCAGCGTAGGCTGTCAGCCGGGCTAACACGGGGATGCAAGAGGTACCACTTCCACGCGATAACCACCATATACTTCGTCGTCTGCCACTCCCAGTTTGCAATGTCCTGCGCGGTCGAGTGAAACTGTATTCTTGACAAGTATGAATTTTGATGAATAACAAAACGTTTTGATCACATGACACTAGTGCTTGCCGGAACAAGATGGTTGCACATCGTGAGGAAGGATTGAAGTTGAACATTATTTTAGGCAAAAAAGTACAGTCGCCCAGATAACCGGCGAAAAGGCAAAAAAAGGACACCCTGACAAGGCGCCTGCTCCCTGTAAACCCAAAAATTTCACCAGAGTGACACAATGCTCAGTGTTATAATTAACAGTGCAATACTAAAACAAAACTTCTTTTGCCCAATTCTAATAGAAGGCCCTCCTACAGTTTTTACTTTTGGGCCTCCTTCTGAAAACTTTGCACCTCGATGTATATATTGTACACTGCAATTCTCTTTAATAAACTTGAAACTTGAAATAGACGTATAAAAATTAGCATGAATGAGAGATTTTACCTACAAGAACGAAAGGAGGGGAACATTTGAGGGCGCGTTTATGTTTATTAGTCCCAACAATAAGGAGAACTAGCAGAAAATAATGCCAAGGAAAGGATAGGGCATGCTATTTGTATTAATTATGATATAAATTTGAAGAAAGTAAAGTGGACGAAACGATAACCTGCCGCCGGTAGGGGCCCAACCTGCAACCTTCGAATAACGTGTTCGATGCTCTACCAATTGAGCTCAGCAGGCAGAAAAATGTGTTCCACACTCGCAGCCGTGGCTATGATGGGCGCTGACGAACACTGCCAGGTTTAAATGCACAGACATACCCAATGAAGTGAACGGGGGATGACCGCCGCCGTAGCTCAATTGGTAGAGAATCGAATGGGTACATTTTAGAGCAAACTATGAAAGAAAGGCACGAGTGAGAAATAGGAGAAAGCAGAAAGGTCGGGCGCTAAACGTGAACTGTTTATTCGAAAGGTGAAGCTAACGTCAAACAACCATTTGCGCATGCGTGCGTCAGTGGGGGAAGAAATCGCACTTTCACGTGAAAGAGCTGCATCCCATTTAAAACAAACAGACGTATCACTGATACAACTTGTGCCTCTCTTCTTAATGTGAAACGCCTCCAATAACTCGCGCTAATGTGCCACTGCTTCTGCCTATTATATTGATCTCCGGAAGCAGAGGCTCACAACTGCATGCTACACAATGCGCAGGTAACATAGAACGTGTTATTCAAAGGTTGCAGGTTCAGCCCCTGCCCGTGGCAAGTTATCCTTGCGCGCTTAACGTTCTTCACATTTATATAATAATACTACAAATAACATGCCTTATACTTGCCTTGGCATTATTGTCTGCTAGTTCTCATTATTACATGTAAGTCACGCATGTATAAAAAATAGCCAGAAAAATGACAGGGTTAGCCCAGGCAACGACATCAAGAAATGCTCAGTTTTATAGTTAAACGTGCAATAGACGTAAAAAAATAAGCATAAATGAAAGTTACTGCATGTAAGTCACGCGTGTATAAGAAAACCCAAACAAATGACAGGATTAGCCCAGGCATTGGTATGGTATGGCATGGAAAAACTTTATTTAGGTCCGTCGGGGCGTGAACTAGCACGTGGCGTGCCGCTCCCACGTCGGGACAGATAGGCCTAACCTGTCCGCCACGTCGTGGGCCCGTTGGACTGCCCATAGCTGCGTCCTGAAATCCGTACTGCGTAGTGCAGCATCCCACTTTGAAGATGTAACGTTTTGAACCCGTAACGCAGGGCACCGCCAGAGCATATGATCTAAGCTGGCAAAGTCTGAGCAAAGCGCGCATGTGTTTGACGTCTGAATTTCTGGGTAAATTTTGTGCAAGAGTTCGGGACTGGAATATGCCCAGACCTGCAGGAGTCTGAGCATCAATGCCTGAGGCCTGTTCAGTTTACTGTGCGGTGGCGGATACTTTCGCCTCCTCAGATAAAAGTTCTTGCAAAGTTCATTCTACGTCGTTGGAGGATCTTTGTTGTCAACAACCTCATCATCATGCCGTCAGTAGCTTCGCGGACGACGACTCCTCGCGCAGCTCTGTGGGCCTTCTCGTTGAGGTTGGACGGAGCGCCCTCGATCTGTTCCATGTGAGCTGGGAACAAGACGATTGTGTGTTGTTGTACCTCCTTATTTCGCAGGATCCGCAAGGCTGATTCCGAGATGGTGCCCCTACCGAATGCTCGGACTGCTGATCTCGAGTCACTGTATATTGTTGTTCTCCCGTCGTCTAGCAGGGCCAAGGCTATAGCGACCTGTTCGGCAACCTCAGCCATTGTGGTCCGGACCGACGAGCAGTTTGTAACAATGCCATCTTGATCAACAGTGACTGCAACGAATGCTTTTCCGTTTGGGCACCGTGCAGCGTCAACGAAACAGCAACTCCGGGCATGTGCATGGGCACTCTCCAGGAGTGCTTTAGCCCTAGCCCGTTGTCTGCCTACATTGTATTCAGGGTGGACATACCGAGGTGTGGGTGCCACGGTAATACGCTCTCTTTGTTCTCGAGGAACGCTGCAGTAGCTGGTATCGATTTCTGTCGGGTGAACTCCAAGCTCTTTCAGGATGTTTCTCCCGGCACTGGTGGTAGAAAGTCTCGTGAACTGCGCCCTCTCTTGTGGCTCAGCTATCTCTTCCAGCGTGTTGTGCACGCCGAGGTGAAGCAGCCTCTCCCAGCACGTATACAAGGGAAGCCCGAGGGCTCTCTTCACCGCTTTTCTTATCAACGTGTTCAATTTGTCCCACTCCGACCTCTGCCAGTTGTGCATTGCCGCTACGTAGGTGACGTGACACATCACGAAAGCATGCACCAACCTGATGAGGTTGTCCTCGCATAGTCCTTGCTGCCGGTTAGCAACCCTTCTTAGCAACCTCAGGGCGTTGTCTGTTTTCCTTGTAAGCTTCAGTACAGTCTGGTTATTTGAACCGTTTGACTCAATCATCATACCCAGAACGCGGAGGGTGTCCGACCTGGGAATGATACCACCCTCACTTGTCCTTAGAGTGATGTCGATGTCCTCTACAGGCCTCCAACCTTTCGGTTTGGGGTCCCTGCGCTTGGGGCTGTAAAGTAGCAGCTCTGATTTCCGCGGTGAGCATCAGAGTCCAGTAGGTCTGAGGTACCTTTCTGTGACCTCGATGGCATCTTGAAGCGCAGTTTCCAAATGGCCATCGCTGCCCCCGGTGCACCATATGGTGACGTCGTCTGCATATATAGTATGATTAATGCCGTCGACCTCCGAGAGTTTTTTGGACAGACCAATCATGGCGAGGTTAAAGAGAGTCGGGGATATGACCGACCCCTATGGCGTACCTTTACAGGGTGTCTACCGAGTTGACTTTTCTAAATTCCCTGAGTTTTCCAGGTTTTCCCTGAGCGTTTTTGCTAAAATTCCCTGAGTGAAGCAGAACTTCGTTTTATGTCAAGATGCATGGGTAGAGACCATATCGCTCGGTGATGTCACTCTCTAATACGCACGTTAGAAAATAAAAACCACTTAATCCCATTTGAATAGTACATAGAACAGTTAAACCTCAATATAGCGAAGTTGGTAAAAGCGGCAACTCCCTTCGTTATATCGAAACTTCGTTAAACTAAAATTCGACCTTTCATGCAAGGCATAGTTACTGAAGGATTAATCTTAAACTGAATATGCCACAAGAATGCTCAACTAATATGGCAACATGAAAAAACTTTTTTTTTTGCGTGAAAAAAAAATCAATTTTGTTGAGCGTGAAGTGCAGCAATCACAGTTAAATGCCTTGCCGAGTGGCACATGTATATACGAAAAAAATGCGGGTTTAATGCAGTGCGGAATTGCGCTTGTTCTGCTGCTGCGGGTTGTTATCAAATCCTCGCGCGTTGCCCAGAGCAATGCAACGCCTTTGCTACCATGTTGCCCAGCCGAACCATTTGCTCTCCACGAACGCAAAAAATCAAAAACCATCCCACGTTAGAAAAAAAGAGTCACAGTTTCACCGCGAGAGCAAAACAATAAATCCGATAGCAACAAAGAGGAATTTTATATGAATATAGGCTGGCAGCTCGCTCCTTCAGAAAACGCAGCCGCTGCACTGAGAGAAGTGCCCTATCTATGGCTCAGGGGCGGCTTCAGGTACCTAATGGGGGGGGGGGGGTACAAAGGCTGAAGCCCCCGCTCAGCAGTGCATTTTGGTGGGCCACGCATATTTACAACAGCCCAGAGGGGGAAATCTGGGCTGTCCATCGGGCCCGCGACGCGGCGGAGGGGCAAGGCCTCTCTGTCCCGACGTGGGAGCGGCCCGCTGCACGCTAATCGCGCGCACCGAAGGACTAAAATAAAGGTGTTCATCCATCCATCCATCCAGAGGGGGAAATGGCGGTGCGTAAGAAGCCTTCGTTGTAAATGTGCATAGGGAAGCAGGAAAAGGTAGAGCGATGAGAGAGGTAGAGAGCAGGGACAAGATTCTCTTTACCCCTTTTGGGCAGTGGCAGGCAAAGCAACCTGAAAAAGGGGGCAAACTCAACAGGCAGCCTGACAAAGGAGGTGGACGACAGGCACTGAAGGGAGGGGGCGGGGACTGGCTTAAGGGGAGGGGGGGCGATCGCCGCTGCGCACCCCCCCCCCTTGAATCCGCCACTGCTATGGCTTCAACGGAAGTTTTGCAATTAGAGCACAACACCTGCAAAGGTATGAGGCGTCTGCTGATCCCCACTAAAGATACCGCGGCACACGCGACCACGCCCGCTGGTACAAAGTACGCGCTTCCTGTCGAACTTACGCAGCCCCCCCCCCCCCAACCCGCTGGCTCCTATCTCCATGTGCCCATCGCGCGAACGAGACGGTCCCCGTTCGTCGGCAGCGCTCGCGCGCTTTCACTCGCGCATGGAGCATACGACGCGCGGGTGATGTAATCGCGATTTGGACTTGATAAGGAAGATCATGGCGAAGGCATAAAATTCGCGTCGGAGTGTCTGTACAATTGCTTTCGCAAAAAAAAAAAAGCAATATAGCTGCGGGCTAAGATCTCATGAAAGCACGGTAACAGCCTGAATTACGGCACATCCGATTATGGTGGAAACGTTACTGTTTTCCGACATCGCGCGCCGAATCGAGCCAGTGGGACCCGTGCTAATGTCGCGAATTTCGGTCACCGCTATGCCTTGGCTCTGAAAAGTTTTGTAATTCGGCTTTGTAGCAAACATCCACGTGGTGTGGCTGGTAATTGCGAGCTGCAGCCCCCCAATATATCGGTTGACTGCCTAAAACTTGTTTCAGCATGTGCCCTCATCGGGAAAAAAAGAAAAAAAAAGCTTTCACTTGCAGTGAGTTACGCTAGCTCTTGCCTGGAAATTTATTCTATTCTTCACGGAGTCCTAAATAGCATATTTGAAGCTCGGGATCCGAGCGAGTGAGCTCTCCGATAACAGCCAACAAGCGTCGTCTTTTTTCTCACCGATCGGGATGGCTTGCCAGATACCAGCCTTGTCGAAGACATCCGCTTCTTGAACGATCGCGATCGCTTGCAAGATAACTCAAGCTCGTTACATCTACTGCTACCGCTTCTACAACTAATCATGCTTGTTACTTGACATGCGGCGTTAACAAAAACACCATATCGGGCGCTAACGCACAGCACTCGCGAGAAAGAATACAGAACTACACCGCGTAGTCACAGAACACCCTGACAACATTGCGCGATACGATGTGTCGTCGTTCATGGTTCCCGCATGCCGCGCATTAGCCTGATTCTCTCCCACTCCACCGCTCCGAAGGCGATGACAGCATCGAGGTGCGCCACTTCCCCGCAGCCGCAGCGGCCGTTTGATTTGAAAAATGCGTTCACAAAATATCGAGCCAGTGCTACCGCGACTTTCGTTGCCTTTCAATAAAGTTACTGTGGATTTTCCCTGATGGGAGCACAATTTCCCTGAGTTTTCCCTGAGAATTTCCAGACTACCCAAAATCCTTGAGAATTCCCGGTTTTCCCGGTCGGTAGACACCCTGCTTTAGAACCAAGTTTAACGGAGTCTGAAACGAGGTCTCCCACTTTGAGGGTGGCTTCTCTGCCCGCCAAAAAGGATCTCGTGTAGTCATAAAAGTTCTTGCCCAGATCAAGGTAATGCACACAAGATATATGTTAGTGTAAATCACACAAGGTATCTTTCTATTTAGGCCTGCATAGTAATTCTGTAATGCTGAAGCATTGCGCAGGCATGAACATTCGTCAACAAAAGAAAATCATGCACATAAGACTAATATCCATAAAAGTTGCTAATTCACCGAAAAAAATTATTCTCATTATTGTGTACACATGGTAAAACGGAATCTTATCCCCTACTGCGTATGTGTTGTGGTGTTCGACCTGCGGTCGTTCAACGCGTATTTTAAGTCTCCGATTGATTACATTCCTGCGGTATTTATCTCGGCGGACTACATCTGTTTTTTTTTAGCGAATCAGTAGTCGTCATGACTCTAGGTATAAATACCAATTTGACCAACTGTATACCTTACCTGCTTTCGCCCGAAACCATAGGAGCTGTTTGAGAAGGATTCCGGCGCTTTCTCCAAAATATAGGCATCTAGGAAGGAAATCGACACGATACAGTGAAGTTAAAAGAAAAGATGAATCAATGGCTTTACAGCGAATGCTTAGTGTGAACAAAGGCGAAGTTGAATGACTAACACCAGCAGTAGTCTATCCCGTGGTCGTGCCGCCAAAATATGCAGTAGCAGACTGTAAGGCCTAGAAATGGCGGTAATTAAAACGCCACTAATAAATGTTACCTACAGGCCTAACCATCCCCTGAAGAAAGGATGTTCTTAGATGCACCAAAGAAATGAGTTCGCTTATGTGTTAAAAAAAAATATTGGGGCAGATACGTAATAGTAGTGCAAAGACTGAGGAAGCAGCCGAGCAGGTGGCGTTGCCCTCCTCCTTTCCCTCCCCCTCACATCCCTTTCCCACGCCCTGCATACTATAGTATACAAGACTGTGCTATACTTTACCCTCTCACTTCCCCATTTCCCACCCCTTGCTATATAATATACTATGCAAGAGTATGCTATAGTTTACCCTCTTACCTCCTCCTTTCCCTCCTCGTCATGAAATGGTAGAGACCCGTGTAATGTGCCATGTCAGTGCACGTTCAAGAACACCAGATGATCGAAATTTCCAGAGTTCCTCACTACGGCGTCCCTCATAACCATATCGTGGGTTTGGGGCATAAGACCCCTGATAATAATAATAATAATAATAATAATAATAATAATAATAATAATAATAATAATAATAATAATAATAATAATAATAATAATAATAATAATAATAATAATTACTCCCTCTCCATCACCTTCACTTCTTTTTCCCACCCTTTGCTGTACTGTACTTGGTTATGCTTGCTGTCTCCCTTTTTTCAATCTCTTTTTGTGCATGTTTCTTTGTATCTCTTTCTCTCTCTGTCTATTTCTTTCACTGTCTTTGTGTATTTTTTCTTTTCTTTCTTTTTAGTTGTTTCTTTCTTTATCGCTTTGTTTTTCTCTCTCTCTCGGTGCTTTATCTGTCTCTGTCTTTTCTCTCTTTCTATTTCTGTCTATTTCTTTCTCTGTCTTTCTATCGTTTTTCTCTTTTTTATTTTCTTTCTCTCCATTTCTCTCTATCTCTTTTTTTTCTCTCCCTCTGTACTTATTCTCTCGCCTTATATCTCTTTTTGTCCTTCTCTTTCTTTCTCTCTACTTCTCTATTTGTCTTTCTTTCTATCTCTCATTCTCTCTCTCTCTCTGTACTACCTAATTCCCCGTCATTGTTATTCAATTCCCCGCGTTCGTGAAGCGAAGCGGAAGATGAAGAAGAGAACGAAGAGAGCGCGTGTCAGTTCATGATGATGACTGTTTTCGGATTCAGCAGACACATCGCGCTCGGCTTAAGCAGTTCTGGTGCGAAGACTAAGCAAGCAGCATTCGGAGAGGTGGACGGATGAGCCGACGAACGCGTTCGCTATAGACTCGTGCACAACTGCAACGCCACAACTAAATTTCGACCTCTGGGTGGTTTAGGGGCCCATAACAATAGAAAGCAAACGGCATATCTTTCTTTGAATCAGGCATACAGCATAGAGCTGAGTATTCGTTTCATTAGAGAAAACCACAAAACACGCATGAAAATCGCTTGTTGGGTGATGAGGCGCCTGTAAACAATGGGAACACCCTCCCATGCGTTCACGGTAAATATTAGGTTGCAGCTGCTTTGAACTTCACACGAGGGCTTCGAACGACGTGAAACGGCCATTCCTTCTCCCCGCGTTTGTTTGCCGCTTTCATATATAAAAGGGAGACCCGTCTAGCAGCACATTCAGTTCATTCGAAAAATGCCGTCGGTAGGCCACGGAAATTAAAGACACCAGGAGAACAGCGCGAATACAATGCTCGACAAAAGGAACAAATTCGTCTTGCTGAAAATGGTCGCCGGACCAATCACGGTCTACCACAGCGACCACAAAGCGATTAGTACTCTAAAATAATAATACCATTACTCTAAAGTAATAATAAAACATACCCCCATCAGCATGTATGGTGTTTGATACAGTTTCGCTGTCCAACCACCTTCGCACCGTCGATTAGAGCCATAATTTTTCTTGTAATAAACGTACTTGACGAACAAAAATATCCCAGTTAGTCTAAACTCAACGCGTATCAAAGTTAATTGAGAAATGTCGAGAAATCACTTTAATTCGTTGTTAATTGTCCTTACGTACGAAATACCGACACTGCTATGCCCATTGGTTGGGTCGCCAGCAGTATTTCACGTGCTTTTGATGTTGCAAGTCCGGACCGAGCAAAAGTGCCATATTTAGCGAGGTCGTTGACATCATTGACGGGAGGTTATTGTTCAGTCAACTTCGGTCCTAATTAGTGAGGCTTTGGCAATGTAGTCGAGTAAGAGGAATTGGAATTAAGTATCTTTTGATCTTAGTCGGCATTGTGTTAACGAAGAACAGCCGTTATCATAGTTTTTTTTTTCATGAAATGGAAGATTTGTCCGCCTCTTGATGTTTGAGAGTGACTTGTGTGATCGTGTGAAAAAGAAAGCGAAGAGCTTGTTGAGGTTGGAGCGGTGGATATTTCGACGTCCATGCTTCTGTACCAACTTGCTGATCACGTGATTTCCCACTCAATCGCGCATGGCGCTGCGCTGCAACGCACATATATCTGTATATTGCACTTAGATTATGTCAGTTGCCACTGTGCATTCAACTGCTTCTAGAAAATTATTTCCTTGACACGCACTGCCCAAAGCTAATCACTTCGTCTATCTCTCAACAGATAGCGTTCACGTAGTGTATCGTTTTTCTTCTGAATGGTTGTAGTGTAAACATAAAGGTATAGTGAGATATTGAAGGTATAACATATTCCATGCAAAATTCTAAATATTTAACGAACGTAGGCAGCCCCTGCAATATGGTGGAGAACGATAACACCTGAACGAATTCCACTCCTTCGATTAGCGTCTTGCATTTACATGGAGGCGAAATGATAGAGGCCCTTGTGTTTGGATTTAGGTAGCTGCACGCCAAAGAACTCTACATGGTCGAACTTTCCGGGGCCCTCGGGCACGGCATGCCTTATAATGACAGCGTTGTATGGCTCGTAATGCCCCAGCATTTATTATTAGTGACGCGAGCAACGAGTGAGAGTCTTGTTTCACTTCCAGCCACTCCCCGTCGAGCTTCTAATGCCAACTTTCCGAACAGTCAGAATTAGCCTTGTAAAAACTAGAACTGGTAAGAAATCAATGGTTCAGATTCAATTTAAAGAGTTATATTGGATATATATTATGTTGGAGCATAATAGGACTAATGATAAGGACCAAATGACGGTCGGGATAATTAATGAAAGTTAATTGAATGAGTTCACTGAACGAGTAGACAGTTTTCTTGTGAGCTACTCGGAACGTTGCGGCACCTGGCGGTGGAGATCTCAACCAGGAGCCTCCTTGTACGTGGCTTCTGAGATCCGCTTCGTCCGTGCGACGAAACACGCAGTTAAGGTATGTCACTGCCTTCAAGAAAGCATTTTTTTAAAAATGATTTTTATTTGTATTCGACATTTTCAAGCTCCTAGTCTATTCAAGAATATTTAGCCAAAACAATTATGTAGTTATCTTGAGCCGTTCGAAAGTTATGACCATTTTTCCAACCCCTCTAAGACGCATTCGAAACCGAAACTGAAGGTTTCCGATTCCACAACGCCTGCCATGTCGTCATAAACGTTTTTCCTTATACATATTACGTAATGCTAAGTTGTCTAAGTACACTATAAAGCTTGCGGGGCATGATGTTTAAGATTTATTTGAAAATTTTCACTACACGGCTTCGGCACTCTGTTGTTTATGTTGCGCGCGTTTTTGTTCGGCTGTCAGTGCTTTTTCGTACACCACTTACAGCTCTTGGACTTAGTTCTGGCCTTTCATGGAATAAGGTATAATACTCCATGAATAATGGCAAAGTATAGGACGAAAAAGAAGCATCAACGCAAGTTATGGAATCAATATACCAAGCGGGGAGCTGCTGTGGCGCATGTATATGCAAGTGAGCTGGAGACGCAAAACGAGTTAGAAAAAATACATGTGCTTCAGCTCGCTCAAAAGGAGAATGCGCCGCTTCAGAAAAGGTCCGCAGCTATGAACAAGGAGAATTTCAGACATATTGAATGTTTCTTTATTATATGAACATTCAGTTCAAATCTTTAAAGCCATTTTTCTCAAGACATCATTTTTTGCATCCTACACTTACGCAGACAGCGATAACTTTCCTTCTGATAAGCATTTTCACATACAATTTTGCGAATTCTTTTCTCATAAGTTGAGCTGTGCATTCAAGCAGAATTATTGAAAACGAGCCGTAACATTTTGGACTATAGCCAATTTTGTGTAAAACAAAGCTGTCAAATATAAACTTTTTTAGTCGTTTTACGGTAACGCGCCTTAGCTTAGAGATGGGTTTATCATGGATGTCAGACGCACAGGATAGTGTCCACACTACGCACCTACCAAGTTGCGGTTCAATCGCACCAACCATTTTGTAGTTATGACTATTGGCGCAACATGCATATTTTGGCACATTTCGATTTTTATAAATTTTGGTTTTACATTTTTAGCAGTTTCGTCATTCTAAAGTTTGAAATTGCATCAGCCCTACACGCCAAAATTATAAATATAACTTTTGGACTGCAACTATAAACTTTTTTCTCGAAGGTGGTGATCTACCTTAACTCGAGGAATGCACAGGGCACACAAAGGCCGAGGTGCGAGTGCCGCCACCACACACCTGAGTCAGGAATTAGGGTAGCCCCCAGTCATTGTTGTTGTTATTATTATTATTATTATTATTATTATTATTATTATTATTATTATTATTATTATTATTATTATTATTATTTTAGACCAACGTCTGCACAAAACAGTACATAACATGAATCCTAATATGCATGAGCTGGGTCAGCAGAACATTTTGCTGCTCAACAGTTTTTATTACTATGCCGCTGTCCCACGCCTCCCGCCGAATTCTTTCAAGTATCAGCGATCACACTTTTTTAATGCGAAAGCGGAGACCCTTGGGCTGAGCTTTTAAAGTACAAAAAAATACTGGTCTGGAGGAATGAGATAACAATGCGCATGCGCTAATCATCAAGACTGGAAGCGCAGGAAATATGTAAATAAGCGTCAAAGTGACACACTTACTCTCTTTGGTAGTCGCGAACCTCCAGAAGACGTACACCGTGACTCCGAACAAAACGACCCAGTGGTACACCTTTTCTGGAGTCCACTTCCACCTTTAAAGTTGCAAACAGCATTTTTTTTCTTCTCATTTCAGTCGCATCGTGTCTTGTACAAACACATACACGTGTACGCGCACGAGACGCGTACACGTACTCAGGCAACCACGTACAGTAACAAAGGTGCACGCCTAAATACGCACATTGACAACAGGCACAGAAACATGCGCATATGCACTGCAGAACTAGCGCGAATTTAGGCATGGTAGAGCTCGATATATGCTTCAGTTGACAGTTAGCGCTCGTCCCGTGCTTTTTCTTCCTTTTATATCTCGTTTTTTTTGCGCGCTCTTCCTTACGATGCATTCATACCAACTGGGCTAGATGCTACGCTTCTACCACGCTGAGGACGAAAACTATCTTTCGACTGTGTCTTAGATCACTTAGTCTGCCTCACGCAACAGAGGCGTGCGATGATATTTCTGTTTACATATTTAGGTAGTATCGGTCAGCTAGACAAAGTATAGTACCGTGCATGCACACAATGAAAGGCTGTACCAGCGCGCGTCCCCGCCCAAGTGCCAAAATACGCAGTCTTGATTTTAGGAGCTTGCTCCTGTTGCTGGGAGGTCGTCTCTCGTCCCTCCTGCCGCGTACGCCAGTTCTCACGGCTCCCGCTAGAGGTGCAGCTGCGCTCTCCGTTGATTCAAGCGCGCGTACTAGATGGCGCGCCGCCGCTCAGGCGGCTCCGCCCCCGGCGCGTTCTCTAGCTTGATAGGAGACCACTAGAGGGTCGCGCTTAGATAGCGCTCGCTCTTGGCGCGCTTCCTTTCTCTTTCGCCGGACATCACTCAGTGCACTTCGCTACCGCTACTCATCATGAACACCGAAGGAGCCAAGGCAGCAGCGCGGAGGGCTCGCAATGCAACAGCAGCGCGGACTCGCCGCCAAGACCCTGCGGTGAGAGCTTGCGAGGCCGAAGAGAGAAGCCAGTGCAGATAGCAAGCACAAGCCACTACCAGCACTGAGGCCGTGGCAGCCGCGAGGGCTCGCTGCTACCGCTGTTGCCCCCAGCTTATGTGATCCGTAAATTATCTTGACCGCAAATAAGCTCTTGAATGTAACTTTGTGTATATAGTGCATCGATATGTAAATTATAAACGTTGTGTATATAATATATTTATAGAATCACACTGCAACAACTCTCGTGTCACTTCTTTATATGATGATGACCGAGCAGATGTACAGAGGATTCGAGGTTTACCGGATTTAACCTCCGGAGCAAGCTCCTTCATCATCATTTAGTTCGTGGATATGCTGTGAGTGTTTTTATTTATTGTTTATCTCATTATCTCATATCGAGATTTCTTATTTTAATTCCTCTCTCTCTATTTATGCCTTCTATCCACAATCCCGTTCTAAACGCAGAGTATAGCAAGCCAACGATTTGTACACGAAATTCTCTGTATTTCAACAAAGCGTTTTCTCTCTCTCTCTTTCTGTCTCTCTCATCCATACTAACTAGTGCAGCGTACCGATATTTTGAAGCACTAACGTGCGTCGAATGCGTTCAAACAGAAGTACGGTGCAGAAGCGCGCTTCAAGAGCGCGTTCAAACAGAACCACGCTGCACTGAGACTTCTCTTCCGAGAGCGCGAGCGCGCACGCACGCACATACAGACGCACGCACGTACACACGTACAGACACACGCACGCACGCAAACACGCACACACACATACGCAAACGCACGCACACGCACACACGCGCATGCACACACACGCACGCGCGTAGACACACACACACACACACACACACACACACACACACACACACACACACACACACACACACACACACACACACACACACACACACACACACACACACACACACACACACACACACACACACACAAACAGACACACGTACATAGACAGACGGATAAACACATGACTCAACCGCACTTGAAACAGAAGTGCACGTTCATGCTGGCCAAGCCAGACGCGTGCAAAAGAGCGAAAAACCACACGCGACTTCCAGGGAATCTGACTCCAATCACAGGATATCCTACCTCTGAAATGTAGGTTCTCGCTTGTGGGTCGCTTCATTCTTGTCGTTTATCTTCGCACCGGCCGAAACCGGCGATATCATATCAGCCGTTGTCACCATAATGTCATTATAATCTTCGGCTTAACATCCAATGCGCTCGGTAGTTTTGTGAGCGCTGCTCGCAAAACTGCCGAGCCTATGTCGCATACACCGTGTTCTGCTATACGTCAGCGTGCGAGGTGCGTCAGATATTAGGGTAATAGAAAAAAAAATACAAAGAGAACAAGAGCTGACGTTAAATTCCCAAGGCTTGAAATGTCGCAGAGAGAGCACGATCTTTCAAGCTGTTTAGTTTGCCATGGGCTCTGCGTACGATGTGCTAAGTAAAAGTATAAAAATATGTTTTGACGTCTTTCATCTCGGCAAGGCATACTTGAGCATAAAAATAGAAAAGGTACATAAAAGTTGCGGTGTATTTCTCGCTCTAGCTTTGTAGCTGTATATACAAGCATGTTCTACGCTTGGAGGAGTTTGTATTTAGACTGCTCATCCTTTCATCTGCTTTCGCCGCCCTGTTTTAGAGGTCCGTAACCTCGTAATAACCTCAGCTCTCATGATAGATAATGTCACTTCTCTTCTAGCACAATGAGCGACTTTGTCCCTACTGAGATGATATACACTTGGCACTGTGATGTACAGCCGCGGTTACGTTTGTGTAGAGCGTGCGATCATCCGGGTTTCGCTCTGTGGGGCGACAACTTGAGGCAGTTTCGGGCTCTGACGTGGTCAGCCTTACTACTAGGCCGCGCATGGTTCTGACACACCCCGTCAGAGCCCGCAACTGCCTCAACGTGTCGCCGCGAAGAGCAAGAACCGGCTGCTTGCGCGCTCTACACAGACTTGACCGCCGCTGTACGGCTCTTGGTTGCTCGTCATCGGTCTTGCCCAGGCCGTCGCCGAGTCCCAAGGGGATTCCGGCCGACGGTTAGGGAGAAGAATGTGGGCAGAGGCCACATCCTTCTCCCCCGTCATTCTCGGCGGATGCAAATAAATGTTATTTCTCTCTCTCTGTCGTCGAGCCCACGGAATATATACAGCAGTGCGAAATTCTTTGGCGAGGTGTCAGCGTTTGAGTATTTCGAATGAGCTGTCGAAATCTATCTATCTATCTATCTATCTATCTATCTATCTATCTATCTATCTATCTATCTATCTATCTATCTATCTATCTATCTATCTATCTATCTATCTATCTATCTATCTATCTATCTATCTATCTATCTATCTATCTATCTATCTATCTATCTATCTATCTATCTATCTATCTATCTATCTATCTATCTATCTATCTATCTATCTATCTATCTATCTATCTAACCGCAGATAGATAGATAGATAGATAGATAGATAGATAGATAGATAGATAGATAGATAGATAGATAGATAGATAGATAGATAGATACGCTCAAGGTCGCAGAAGTTGGCTAAGAAATGCTTCGCATTTAAAAATGACAATCAGAACAATGCTAACAGGTTAGTACTAAACGCTCACCCTAGGATCAAAAAATGTCATAAATCTCGTTCGTAAGGCGGGTGGCGGCTAATCTGCAGAAAAGCTAGGAATTCATCGGCAAAGCGGCACAGTTTTACGCAGATTTGGAGGTTTGCCATTAACAAAAAGCGCGAGTGCATGCGTTACAACCCTTCTATTGCGCGATTACGTAGGTTTCGACATGCAAAGCACCGGCCTATTTCACCAAAGCCCTCGAGTGAGAACGCAACTTGGCCCGCTTTCTAAATAATGTGCATATTGTTTTCTTGTCTGCCACTTTCACCACGTGCACCGGATTTTGCAAGGTTCCCTCTGCACATAAGCCAGGTCATGCACAGCAGAAAGTTATTTGGTCAGGCGGTGCACAGTGCAAGAATCCAGAGCCGATTATCTATTATAATACTTGCATGCGACGTATCTTTATTTTTCACCGCGCACAACTACACCTGAATGTGCAGGCGCTGCCGTGTGAAGAGCACTGGCGAAAGGAAGAAAAGAAAGGACACACAGAGAAACATCAAGAGCTAAATTAATGAGGCCACATAGTCATAATTTTCGAGACATTATTGACCGCAAGGTCCATAGAAAACGCCTGTCCTTCGAGTAAACTATGAAGGGATTGCGTCGTGGTAAGTATTTACCTAACACATCCAAATATGTATTTGTATTAGGACTGGCCGTAACACCCAGTGCCATGTAACCGCCGGTAGCTTACCTGCCTTTGCTTAAGACCAAAGGGGCTGTCATTGAAGGAACTCCGCATATGGTCCAGTAGAGAGTACCCTAATAAATAAATAAATAAATAAATAAATAAATAAATAAATAAATAAATAAATAAATAAATAAATAAATAAATAAATAAATAAATAAATAAATAAATATTCTGCCACATTCAAGTTAGAATATGAGGCACCCTGAATGGAGGAGTGAGTGTACTCCGGAATAACTGAGAATTTAGGGTTAGTTAATGCTCATCTAAATCTAAATACACGGGTGTTCTTACACTTCGACCCTTCGGAGTGCGGCCGCCGTGGCTGAAAATCGAACCCGTGTCATCGTTGCAAGAAACAGACGAAATGGCTGTGTCACCATACAATTGAAGAAAGAACCGAACAATCTAATCTTACACGGGACATATTACAGTGAGTTGTAAGAACGTTGTAAATATTAGGTGATTTTTCTGGTACCTGTTGAAACGTGTCTACACTAGCACCAGAAATCCAACATCGCAGTAATGAAGAGCATTGGAAGGTGTGAAGGTTTCAACCGTTGAGAAGATTCTGCGGAACCTAAAGAACAACAGAACGAAGTGGGTGCAGATAAAAAAAAAAAGGGCAGATCCCACGTACCGTGGGAATCGATGTTATGCGAAGCATGCGGCGGGAAGGTGACTGTGGCATGATTTTTTTACATTGAGCTAAACATTACGAAATGATGCTAAAGATATGTGCAAATGGCATACGTACACATATATGTTGAAGAGTCACACATGTGCTATATAACCAGTTGTTTACAGTTGCGCAACGATGCCAAAAGCAACGTAGGTATCAATAACATCAGGCGTGGTAAGCCGATATGTAGTGCTTTTACTTGTTCGTTATGATGGAGACCGCACGCACGTTTCACAAAAAAGTGTACATGTGTGGAAGGGGTTCGTGAGAGTTCTCAGGTAGCTGGCGGCGAGCGGAATGTCCTTGTTATTGTAATTGCTGGCGCAACGCAGACCTCGTCGATTCCGCTGCTTGTCTGTACGCGTTCTCTGTCTGGCGGCCGGCGAATTGGGATGCGGCCTACGTTGAAGTTGCACATCACCGTGTTCTTATATGTGCCCACGCCTACACACCGTCAATGAAGCCGCTTGCTGTGAACGACAAAGTGGGCTCATTGCTCCAGGTTTCAGAAAGTGCTAACACGTCAGTTTCTGTGAACAGAGCGTCTTTTTCGAGGTCGCGTACATACGTGCGCGTGCACAGACTGTACGTTGAGAGCGGCAAGCGTGAGATGCTTGTTGTGGTTGTGGCATTGAATGAAGGTGGCAGCCCGGTCAAAGACAATGTCTAGAGACCTGTTTGCTAGCCGGGTCATGTCGTCGACAGAGTGTGTCGGTAGAGTCGGCGACATATCGAAACCTGAGGTCACCTTTTGCATTGGTGAGCTATAGGCCGTCGATTCTGGTAGCCCTGGAAAATGCTACGCAGACCATCTTCAGTCGCTGGCGCTTATCGTATCCGAAGACTACCTGGGCATATGCGGCCCTTTGTGTCTTATATATAGTTATGACATTTGCTTGCACAAGGGGAAACTATGTCCTCTTACACGAAATATTTTTCTGGCGTCTATGGTGTTTGTGGTAGTTCGCATTACCATAGCCACACATTTCATTTCTATGGAGGGTTGTGCGGCAGTGATGTGCTTCACCCTGGCTGGGACGACAATGCATACCGTGGACGTTAGAAATTCAAGCCACAGTCGCACGAGGTTGCTGTGTCGTCACGCTCGATGTACCACAAGGTGCTCATGTTTCCATTGACGAGGTCGTCGCTTACGTCGATGCTGGGCGTTATGATGTATGCCTTGCCGATGCTCAGGCAAATTGAGGCCGTCAAGCCACCCAGGTCGCCCACTTTCATCTAGGCCACCATTGTCAGGGCAACCTTGTGTATCTGCTCGTTCTTATAGTGAGTTATGTTATCGCATGCGGGATGACACAACACGTTGTGCGCAGCGTCGAGGCAACGGGCGTTATAGCGGTCGACGTCCGCATTGATGTAGTATAGCCGTATGCCGTCAGGGCACTTAGCGGCGGCTTCTTCGCGTGTCGCAAAGCGGCTCTCAATCCATCTGACGTCATAATCGGTCAGCATGAGGCCATCGCGCAATCTCATAAGAAATGAAGACAACACCACGTCATTCTGGCCGACCATGTGGACGAGTGTATAGAATTCGAGCGTCTTTCAGGGGAGTTCTGTCTTCAGCTCCCTCACTAGCCTTGCGATTCGAAGTGTATGTTCGCGACTATTGTGTTGATTGAGACTGTGACTCACCTGTGGCACATACCCGCATAACATGGTATGTGCCACACGTGACTGAGAAAGAGGGGTTCATTACGACACCGACATTACGTCGGCATAGGGTGTTTTAGGGGCGAAGCTCCTTATAGCATCACCTGGTCGGTCGTCACTCCGTCCGGCGTTCCCCCGCCGTCACGTCTCGCGTATCATGCAATAGATTGCGCTGTCCCATAGAGATGCATGCAAACTGCAGTTGGGTGACGATATACAAGATGGCGCTGTCCCATAGAGATGTGTGCAATATGACGGTTGGGTGAATGCACGTTAGATGACGTTATAGGTGCCGCTGCTCTCAGACTGGCTGCTGCGCCCATTATCTCTCATTCTCCTTGATCTTCGCCGTACGTGGAGGAGTGCGCTTGACGGATCGTGCTGTTTGGGGGACCATGGACGATGAGGAGCGCCGGGTGCGGAAGGCCGCTGCGTCTCGTGCTCGTCGGCAGGAACCCCAGGTGCGAGCTCGAGAGGCTGCCGCCAAGCGAGCGCAGCAGTAATCAAAGCGGCGTATCGCTTTGATTACTGCTGGGCGAAACCACTGAACATTTCACGGTGTAACCATGATTGCTTCAGGAGCTTCGCCCAAGCTCTTCATCATTCACCCGTGGATATGTTGTAATTTTTTTCAAAACCAGTTTACGGCCTGGCATCAATTGCAGTTTCAACCGGACTGGTATCTACTCTTCATGAAATGTACTGCTTTAATACCCTTTTAGGACTTCTGCGTAACGCTTGTACGCTGGTAGAGGCCGCCTTGAGTATTTTGTTTGCTATGTATCCTGATTGCGCACATTTGTAATAAATACTATGAGAGAGAGAAAAAAAGGCCTGGCGTGGCTCTGTGGTAGAATATCTGATTGCTACGCAGAATGCTTGGGTTCGATACCTGCTGGTATCCTAATTTCTATTCTTTTCATTCGTAGGGTCAGTGCTGCCACTGTCGGTTTTTCTTAACGCTCTGGCATTTAAATAGCGAATGTCTGTTCTCACCGTTCCTGGGTAGATATAAAATCTCAATCACCTGTGGCGCATACCCGATACCACGACCTGTGGAATACGGGCATGTGCCACACGTGTCTGGAGCAAAGGGTTTGACGACGTACGCGACAGGATTTTCACGTTATTCATGTCATAACCCGACAGTCATATTCTTGAAATCTTCTTACCCTCGCATGCAAATTTTGGTCTACATCAAGTTAAGGAGGCAATCATGAGAGCACCCAGACGTAGGTGGCTAGATAGATAGATAGATAGATAGATAGATAGATAGATAGATAGATAGATAGATAGATAGATAGATAGATAGATAGATAGATAGATAGATAGATAGATAGAAACGTTGAAAGCGCCAAAGGTTCGCTAAGAAATGCTTCGCATTTAAAAAGACCACACCATCTCCCGCTAAAGGGGATTATGAGGCGATGCGAAGCAGCGTTTCGGCATGTATAGGGGGGGGGGGGGGGGTGATTCTTAAAAGGAAGAAGGAAATGAAAATGGAAATTGGGTGTGGAGTTCACGATAACTGTCTCTCAAGTGAGGACACCTCAACCGATACACTCACGGGGGATTGGGGATTAAAGGAAGAGTGAGAGTGAAAAGAGTATGGTAAAGGAAAAAAGAAAGGTATGAGTGGAAAAAACAGTGAGGGGGGGGGGGGGGCAGGAGAACGGGCGTCCGAGTCACCGTGGTGAGCGGCTAGAAAATTCGTTCGACTAGGCCGGCATCCTCGAGAAAAGCGAGTAGGGCCGCAAGGGCTGATCGGCGACGGTGCACGTGGCCGGTGGGATGAAATCTGGCCGGTGGGATGTATAGCCCGCGTTTCAGAGGGGCAGTGGAGAGGGGAGGGAAGAGAGGCAAAGGAGAGAGGGGAAGTGGAGAGAGGGAAGGGGAGAGGGGGAGTGGAGAAGGTGAGGGGAAAGGGGAGGGGTAATGGGAAGTGGAGAGGTGAGGGGAGAGGGGAGCGGTGTGGAGAGGGAGAGGAGGTGTGTGGAGAGGGCTTGCGCATGCGCAGTAAGAGTGGTCACGCCGCACACCACCACCACCACCACCGGATTGAACACCGCTATGAGATGCTTCACATCTAAAATTATGCGTGGCTTTAACTGACTTAACTGCGTAAACACCAAGCAACAGCGGTGCTGAGGGGAAGCCTCAGCGATGGAGTGCAACTAAATGCAAAGCTAGGACGCCATCAGTAACATCACACCACCCGTGCTTGGCGCGTATGCACTTTGCCTTCTCGATCGCCTGACTCCGCCCGACCACCTGCGACGCTGCTCCTCATCTCCGATCACCCCGTTCTTCTTTCCGCTGACCTCCTGCAGGTCTGGAATCTCCGTCTCTACTCCGCTAAACTATGGTATACTCTTCCTCCTTTCTCTCTTCCTCACTCTCATTTTCCTTTCCCACTCCTTGCTATAATAATATACATGGCTATGCTGTGCTTTACCCTCTCCTCTCCTTCCTTCTCTCGCCACTTTTCCCTCCTCACCCTCAATTCTCTTTTCCGTCCCCCTTGCTATACTTACTATACACGGCTATGTTATGCTTTACCCTCTCACCTTCCCTCTCACTTCCCTCTCCCACACCTTGCTATACTTTACCATACATGGGTGCGCTATTCTCTATCATCTACCCTCTCGTTTCCCTCCTCCTCACCCTCCCTTCCTTTTTCCACCCCCGGACTATACTATACTATACATGGCAATGCTATATCCTACCATCACCCCTTCTCCTTAGCCTTCTCCTCACCCTCACATCGCTCCTCCTTTACTATACTATACACGGCTCTACTATACATATAGTTTTACTATACTATACGCGGCTATGCTATGCTTCTACTTTGCATGGCTCAGCTGCGCCGAGTTTTAAGCGACGCGGCTGCAAACAGATTTTAAGCTTAAACAGCTCCTCTGTTCAAAAAAGAAATTCAGCTAGTTTCACGCCTCGTTAACCGTATGGACAGCGAAGATGTAAGCGCGCGAGCGTATGGGATTGGCTAGCGAGATCACGTGGCGTCGTAAGTCCGGCGCTAGATGTGAAATCTTACACTTGATCGGGCAAAGCGAGATCACGTGACCTTCGCGCTCGGGCAATGGCATTTCAGCGAACGCCTCGCGTTCCGGGATTTCACGCCGGCGCAGCCGGAATTCTGTCAACTGGGCGCTCCATGTTATCTACATGACCCTCTTACGCGCCCAGGTGCCCTGCCTTGGTTTGTTTCAATTAATATAGGTGACTAATTAATGTATTCGATGAAAATACGAATGGATTTGTCCTGGCTTTGTTTATTATAATTAATGTATCTAATTACTGTAAATAACTAAAGGGCGAGTTGCTTTCCCGGTATTTTGTGCCTAAAGTGATCATCATCACAATCATATTTCGTTTTTTTTATTTCTTCATTTACTCTCCCTCTGGTCACGTGACCTGCATGACGCCTACTACTACTACTACTACTACAACTGCACAGGGTAGACCCAGACAACTTCGCTGTAATAATTCACAGGTTCACCGCGAGAGCGAAGCAATGAGTGCAATAGCAAGAAATCGGTATGGTATGCGAAGACTATAAGCTAATTTCTTAGGAATCCGATCTGAGTAACCTACCCAGAGAGAAACAACTTTATTGACGGCGCAGCGAGGTCGTTGAATTTAGCTTGCCGGTGGTTGGAATGGTTGTGGCAAGTAGCTCGCCACGACTTTTTTGGCCCAGTTAATAACTTCTGTGTGAATACACTGGTCCTTTGATGACAGGAGTGACCCCCACGCCTCGAGGAAGGAAGCTGGTAGTATTGCTTTTGGAGGCGGGTTTCCCTCGCATTCCCAAAAATGTGACTTTGGGTACCCTTCAGGCAGCCGCATTGTCGGCAGTATGGTTGATTTGCTTCAGGGTAACTTTCAGACATCCGATGAGGGCTGGGAAAAGAATCTGTTTGAATTTGGCTTCAGATCGTAGCATATTCCCTTCAAAACGCTGGCGTAACGAAACGCAGCCGCTGCATCGAGCTAAGCGATCTTCGTACTGAACTTCGTGCCGTCTATCGTTTCAACGCAAACAGAGCGGGAGAAGACAACGCGCAAAAATGTATGAGCTGTCTGCTAATACCTGTAGAGGTAGGACGCGCGCAACCGCGCTCGGCCGATCAAAGTATTTCCTGCCGGAGGAACGCAGCTCCCCCTCAGATATGCTGTCATTTCGGCTTGTAACTTGAGAACGGCAGCACAAAGCGTAAAGAGCTTATGAAAATAAAGTTGTGCATCATGCGGTGCATAAACACAATCATTTCATGAAAGTTCATACTGAAATGAACTGAAATAAAGGCAATTTATGCAATGGCACTTAAGTACATAGCATGTGTGTAAACTCCGCACACGAAACCATTTTCCATATATATTATAATACGCATTTCGGATATGAGCTTTTTGCGATGCTTGTCGTTGCCAGGAGACGCTACAGCACATTCTGTGCAATTGTTCCGGATATAATGTTCACAGAATGTCACTGGCGTCCGCTCTAGCGCACCTTGACAATAGACCAATGTCTGTTGAAAGCATTCTTACATGTCGTCAACAGAACGCATCGCAGGTGAAGACGACAAAGGTACTACTTCTGTTTTTAAAAGAAACGGACTTGAACAAGCCGCTGGGACAGTGATGCCACGTACCACGCAGGAGTCGTGGACTGTGACTGACTGTGTGTGGGCTGTGTTATGTGCTGTCTCTCTTTCCTATCCACCTTTAAATCTCCTCCATACTACACCCATGTGTTGGGTAGCAAACTGGTTGTCCTGAACTGGTTAACCACCCTGCCTTTCCTTCTCTACTAATACTTCTCTTCTGTTCTTGGATATGAGCAACCTGTTTTTCATTTTTTCTGGTGAGAGCTTCCGCTGACACCCGCGTCAAGCGTTAACCAAGTGCACCTGTCCGATTTCCCGTTTGTGTTATTCGCAGACAGTCACACGGAAAGGTGTAGGGACGCTCACAGCATAGAAACGAACTTGCCTACGATTTGTTTGTTGAACTCAATGCGCCGCGCACAGGTGCGGCGTAGCTTCGACGACAGTTACTCCAAATGCAAATGAAGAAATACTTTAACGAACGTCAGCGATACTTCTGTGACCCATTTGCTCATATTTTGAAATAATTTACGCGTCCTCGCTTAGGATAACATCAATACTCTGTTAATGACATGCCCGAAGCTTTTCTAATCTACGGGTCTGCGATTACCAAGCGTGCAGTTGTTTACTGATCACCAAGCGTGTATACTGGTCGCTTGGGCTCTCGATGTAATGTCTTGTAATGATGAGTGATCACGTTAATCGTTATCCTCGAAATTTGACGAACGTAATCTGATTTGGGAGTTCTATTTGTGATGCGTAATTGTGAGTTGTTTTCGAGGGGCCCCGGCGCAATGTCTTGCATCTTCTTCCTGGCACTCGTCAGTGTCTCAAACGGCCCGGCGGCACGCGCATCCCGCGACCACCAAAACGCGCGTCTTACATGAAATTTTCGCAAAGTTGCAATTTTCCGGATGTGCACAATCCTCCTTTTTGACTGTGCATGTCGTTCCACTTAGTTATGACGAGTGGACAAAACCACTTAGGCATTGCGAGCATATCCAAATGATACTTTCTTTTATCGTGTACCAGCATGCCATATGAGCAAAACTTACTCCAGTGGAGTGCACCCACTCAGTATGTGTCCCCGTATCCGCGCACCTGCTGAAACAGGCAGAACACGCGCCTGTTTTATTGCGATAGCAATTATATAGACGCTATCGGATGGTTTTTCCCGTCACCGTTGCCGTCATGTCCCGGATATGTATATGTATGCATATACAAATAAAACCAACAAAGAAAAATAAATCAGAAGAAAATTTTTTTCGAAGTGCGCCATCAGGCGTCGAACCTTCGACGTCACGCTCTTTAACGCGTCACTTTAAACAACTCGGTCACGCGCCAACGGTTGTGTAGAATATACTAACGGCGAGCTATTTATATACACCAGTTAACGCAGGCGGTATGCAGATCTCGGAGGTGCTTCCGCGTGTACAGTATCGCCCGCGAGATGGCCCACAGGGCGCGCTCTAAAGCAGTGCCCCTAGATTTTGCTTCTGTTTGAAAACTGCCCTTGACACGCGCACTAAAAAGTGACCCATTTCTTCACCCACACGGGATGTGGAACGCCAGCTAAACAATGCGTCGAACGCCAGTGCGCGGCAGGAGACACGGAGAGGCCACTCCACGCGCCGCAGTTTTCAATAAAACAAGAATATCTAAGAGCGCCGGCGCGCCGCTCAAACCCGAATTAGTAACTGGGACAGTTAGTTCGCGCTCGTCCTGTGTATACCTGTGCGTTCTCGTCCTGTGTATACCTGAGCGTTCTTTTCGCAACGCAGCGCGCTGGAAGTGTCGAGCTGTGGCCATTGCTAGTTCGTGATCATCCTGTGTGTGTTCTTTTCGTGAGTTCTTTGCGCTTGACGGGCGCGCTGCAAGTATCGAGCTGCTTGGTGTTATTTTTGTGACTTTGTAAATTGTTGCTATCGCATTCATTCCTTCGCCTTTGCGGCGAAACTGTTTCTGATGTGTAAGGTTCATATTCACGGACCCTACATTTTTCTACTCAGGCGACAAAAAATTAAATAAAATAAATGCTGTCGCTTTGTGCCAAAGCAATGATATTATTATGGGGGACAACGGTTAATTTTGGCCCCCTCGTGTTCTCTAGCGCCTTCGCCGAGCGAGTGCTCCATTCGTGCCAAACCCAACGAATACGGGCGAAGAAAGGTTGTTTTTAAAATCAGAAATAAAAAAAAAACGCCAGGCCTGCGCTGAAACCGCAGCACAGTCACAGCGAAAGCTGGAAGAGCGGCATTTCTAGAGCCCGTTGTAAGCTCTCTTGGGGCTACTAATAGAAGTACACTAGCAAGGTACTAACTACGCCATAAATCACAATTTTTGTGAAGTTGGTAAGCACCTACTAAGCCATTATTCGTCATTCTGCGGAGAAGCGAGGCACCAACTACACGTCTGTAAGGCATTATGTGCACTTTGTTGACGCGACGACTGATGACGATGAAGAATTATGGCTCAGCCCTTTGTAATGGGTTGGAAGCTTTAAACGGCCCACCAGTTATGTAAAATGCATTGGGTGACGCTCGGTCGCTATTTCCCTCTCCCGTCATGCTGTATAACATACGTTGACGTGGGAGAGAGACGGGAGGGGGGGGGGGGCGAAGAACTTTACTGAGACCCCGAGGAAATGGATCATGCGCTTCCTTGGCAACCAATACAAGTGCACTTGCGGGAACCCACTACGCTATAAATCATTGTAATTTTACTGAGACCCCGAGGAAATGGATCAGGCGCTTGTGGGCTTCCTTGGCAACCAATACAAGTGCACTTGCGAGGAACCCACTACGCTCCAAATCATTGTAGTTTTACTGAGACCCCGAGGAAATGGATCATGCGCTTATGGGCTTCCTTGGCAACCAATACAAGGGCACTTGCGAGGAACCCACTACGCTATTTTGCAAAGCAGTTTCAAGCACCGGCATGGCTCAGAGGTTGAATACTGGGCTCCCACGCAGAGGGCCCTGGTTCGAACCTCGTTCCCTCCTGGAATTTTTTTCTTATTTCGTTTTTTTTTCCTTATTTCGAGCGATACTGGTTACGGGCGGCGGCGGCGGACAACTACGGCGCCAAAAACGGCCGGTGAAATGATCTCATAACAGCTTTCGCTGTAAAAAGAAGTGAAGTTGACCCTAGCCCCTGACTTAAATCTCTGGCAGTGGCACTAGCACCTCACCATTCATGCTTTCTGGTGTATTCCTCGAGTTAACTCTTTCTTACTTCGCACTGCCTTAGCGGATCTCGGAGGCCAAGTAGAAAGGTGCGCGTGGTTGAGATCTGCTCCGCCATGTGCCTCAACGATCCAAGCTGCTCACAAGAAATCCGTCTGCTCTTTCAAGGATCTCATTCAATTAATTTTAATGTTGTCGTGACATTTTAATGACCCTTCTTCTAAGTAAACCTATGCTCTGATATCATATGTACCCCGAAGAACCCCTTGAACCACAACCACCGATTTCGTAGCAGTTGTATTTTTTAATACGCATTTTCTGAGTATTCGCGAAACCTGAAGTAAGTGTTCAACCGGAAGTGGTTGGACGAGAAGCAATGCTATCACTCGTTTGCTAGTGTCACTAAAAAGACGACGCCCCTTCACGGCTCACCTAAACGACAGTTTTTACGAAGGACGCAAAAGACGTAAAATGTGAATGTCATTGGGTTTCACTTACGCTCTTCGTTGGTAGCGAACCTCCCCAGGGCGTACGCGAATGCAAAGAAAGCAAGCACCCGGTGGTACACCTTTCCTGGAGTCCATCTCCACCTTTAAGATTGTTAAATTTCATCTTATCATCGCGTGAACGCTCGGCCAGCCGACTCGTGTATTTAAATGAGCACACACGTGAACGTCCGAGCTAAACTTTGCAGTACGACTCACGTGCGCACACGCCGACACGAAAACGCATCACGGTAAATAATGCGCGAGCATACGTTAAACATTTACAAACACACTGAGACCTACGTACAGACATAAGTAATCAAGGATGAGCACAAGCTGGTACAAGTACACAGCGCATTCTGACGTACGCACCAATAAAGCCAAACGTGCACATAAGCCCTAACATATACTTCCTCAGGTCCCGAGTTTCAGCGCTAGGGGGCAGGAATCCCCCTAACACTGAAACATCCACACTAAGAAATAAAAGAGTCGTTTGATTCTTTTTTGTATCGTAAATAGCTATCACAGAACATATATAACTGTCTTTAAAGAGACAAGTTAACTCCCATTCGGAGAATCATGGGACGCATGAGTCTCCAGAAGAGATTTAACAGTAGCGTGGCCAGAAATTTTTTTCGGGGAGGGGGGAGGTGGTTTCACCATTCTTATGTTTGTGTGCGCGTTTGTAGGCGTACGTCTATATTTATACAAGCAAAATTGAAAAATGTTGAAAGGGAGGAGGAGTTTGAACTCACCGAACGCAGCCCCGCCCCCCTGAGCTACGGAAGTGAGAGTTAACGTGTCTCTTTAAAGAGAGGGACATGTCTTAGTAGCGTCTGCTGTCGGACTAGTTGGTACATAGGTGAAGTTGAATTGACTGGCGCAAATACTCAGACAAGGACGAACAACACAGGCCGCGGACAAGCGAACTGTGCGCTTGTCCGCGTCCTGTGTTTTTCATCCCTGTCCGAGCATTTGCACCAGTCAATTAAACTTCAGAGTTATATGTGTGGCAGAAAAAAGAGTCCAAAGACTTTTTCCCCTTTAGTATTTGATAGAAACAATTCATGCAAATAATCGCACTTGCACAAGCCCTGGCACGCAGACGCGTTTTAACAATACTGACAGAGCGCGGCAGCGCGCGCAGAAGCACGCCAACGCACGCGAGGGTGGATAAAAATTCAAACACAAAAAAGACTCACTCGCCCGCAATCATTCAGGTGTACACGTGTGCACACGGAGCACCACCAGCACTCACGAAAACACAAGAATGTACACGGTCGTACATAGAACAACACAATCACACCTCACTCGCTGGTCGTCGTTTCCCACCACGTGGTGTTCGTTTTCCGAAGCGTGGACGGTTTCCTTCTTATTGTCGACCTTTGTATCAACCGGAATATGCGTGCCCATTTCAAGTATCTGAACTGAAACGTCTCACATAGGCTGCATACTCGCTTCCTGCGCGATTATCACAAGTCTACAGCGTCAACGTGTCATGCACGAGGGCAATCAATTTCGCGACTATGTCATCGTGTGTGAAGGGTGAAACAATAGATGAAAAAAAAGAAACCCGCTATATAAGACAAACAAAAACAATCTGGATTTTGTCTCGCAGAGGTTGGAGACATGTGAGGCTGAATTCACGAAGCCTTCCTATCGTAATGAAACTGTATTCATTTTTGCATTGCTACTTAAGCTGTATCCAAAATTCAACCTACTCCTACACCCGAGGAGAGCCTGCAGTATTGTCAGATAAATGAATGAATAAATACAAATAAATAAATCAATAAATTCGTCAATAAAAACTCACCGGGTTCCACGTGCCATTGCCTAAGATGACTAGAAGGCCAAAGTCATCTTCTTTTTCTTCTCAGTCGATGCACTGATCCTCTCCCGCCAACGTCCGAGCATCTTTCAGCACGTCACGTGGTTTCGCACTGCCTCCAGGATCGGAGGCACTGCAAGTTTTCTACATTCGGCCTTGTGTTGCACAGCCTCCGTGATCGGCTCACCTTTGACCAAGCGACGATGTCACGTGATGACGTCATTATTTGACGTCACGTGATATGATTACATGTGACGTCATCGCGTGATGATGATGATTTTTGCGTAACTCGTGTTCACGCCGCCAACGCGGTGTCAGCACGAGGGATGCAAACAATCATCATTTCGTCTTTTTGCATCACAGTGTTGGCGCCGTCAATGCAGCGTCAACACTGTGATGCAAAAACACGAAATCCATGAGTGGAAATGTGATGGGTGATGCAAAAGGACGAAATCGTCGGCGACACACGAAAAGACGGGAGCGTCAACACGAGAATTTCGCCGACGCCACCTACTGTCAATTTTCACGTTTGATGAGACGTGTAAGGCTTTTGCCTTAAGGATAATGGCGATTCGTCATTTACTGCTCACTTTAGTTAGTGATCACCATCACCATAGGCTCTAAATGGGTATTACTAAAAGCTATTTTGTGAATATACAGGCCCTCATGTGGACCTAAAAGGAGGTAGAGCATCAGGGTAGAGCATCGGACGCGTTATTCGAAGGTCGCAGGTTCGGTCCCTGCCCGCGGCAAGCTATCTTTTCGTCCACTTTTCTTTCTTCACATGTACCTTACACTTGCTACTAAAAACATCCCCTATACTTTGCTTGGCATTATTGTCTGTTAGTGCTCATTAATATTGTGTATAACAAAGAAAACGAGCCCTTAAAATTAACACTTCTTTCCTTCATCCTAAAAGGGGAGTAATTTGTATTTAGGAGGGAGAGCAGTATAATGAAATAGGCGAAACTATCTGTTTTGTAGTGTTGGTGTACGTTTAAAAAATTCTTGAAAGAACTTCTGTCAGACTTGCAGAGCGTTCTTTGGAACCTGCGAGCTAGCACTACGACGCACGAACGGTTCATATTCGAAAGCAAAATGCGACGCCAACTTTTTTGAGCTTTCCTTTTATAGTTGCAACTTATCGTTCATTGGAATTGTTAGCTAACATGTTCAACGTTATTATTGCCACAGAGTTTATCATAAGGAGTACCACCTTTGAACCTAAGACATTTTCAAGAGTGGAGACCCGGCTGTGGAACTTTGAGTCTTGGTGCATACGACTGCTCAGCATTCTTTCATGCGCGTTTTAGGGGCGAAGCTCCTTATAGCGTCACCCGTTCGTCCCGTAGTAGTGTGTAACCAGTCTTAAAAACGGAGGGGGCGTGCACACATGAAGGCTCCCTAAAGACAATGCGCTGCGACAGTACGTGATATGAATCGCCCTCCCCTCTCCTACGCTTCCTCCTCTTTCTCCTCTCCTACGGTCACCCCCTCCCCCCCTATCTTGCCTCGCGGCGCAGCGGCGCCGACGCAGGCAGCGTCGCGAGGCAGCGTCTTCATTGAAAAAACCGACCGCTCGCGCTGCAAAACCGTTCACTGACCACCCCGTATATATAAGCACTGGATTTTGACCTCCAAGGTAGTGCGTGTGTGCGATTTCTCCTGTGCGTGATTAAACAATGAAAATTCACAGCGTACATGTGAAATTAAAGTGAGCTGCAAGTCGTCATAACTCTCATCGAACCTTTAGTATAAACGCGCCCGATCTCACGTCGGTGATGATGTACTGGGCAGAATTGACGGAAGATACACGGTTTACCGATGAACCTCCACAGCTTCGCCCACTCATCATCATTCACTCCGTGGATATGCTGTGATTTTTTGCAACTCCTCTACAGTAGTCTGAAATGCTAAAGGGGTAAGCTTTCAAACGTCTTTCGTGTGACTAATCTAGATGAAAACAGTCAGAAACAGCGCCGCGTCGACGCTTCGTGCGCACTTCGCCCAGGAAAGATTTCCACTTTGAAACACACCTAGTCTTTCACCTCCCATACTTCATCGTCCGTTGCCCTCCCTTAACTAAACGAACGCATGACGTCCTACGGATACATTATACTTATGGTGCGTAGTAAGGCAGAATATATTAACGCGACAGCTTTACAGAGCTCGCGTCTCAGAAAACCCGCTGTCGTACATCTTCGGCGGCGTTATCCGCCAGCGAGACATCCTGGCAGGTGCGAAGAACTAAAAATCACAGTGTCCCTTTTGCATTCACCTACGATGATTCGAAGGCGACAGCCATCTTCTTTTTTTCTTGCTCATTCCGTTGCATTGATGCATCCACCACCTAAAGCTAGCGTGGTTTTGCACTGCCTCCGGGTTCAGAGGAATCACAAGTTCTCTTCGCCTCGCGTGCCTCCGGGATCCGCCTAACTATAACCAACCGACGATCTTATGTGATGACGTCACTGTCGCATCATGATGCCGTCACTAATCTTGCCTATATGTGACGTCGTGGTGACATGATCGCATCATGACTATTTTTTGCATCACTCGTGTCGACGCCAACGGTCACATTTGAACCCTCGTGGACCTCCCTGCCTTTCTTTTATGCTTCTTCTTGTCTCCATTCTTCTCTCTCTTCTTCTTCTTTCGTCTTTGATAAGGCGTCTAAGGCTTTCGCCTTAATAAAAGAATCCGTAATCGAACCGGGTCACAGATTCTACCACAGGGCCCCGCCAGTACTTTCTTCCTTTCATTGCACTTCAATGTATATACATAGCAAATAAAATTGTCAAAGCCGCCTTTACAAGCGTGAAGCAAATATTATGAAGCTCCAATTTTAAAGTGAACTCTTCTCTAAAAAAGTTTTAAAATTGTACACTTAATGAACAGTGTATACCAAGCCGCTTGCAACTGTACTAGACGGTCTTAAAAGCCCCTTTTAGAGAACACTGACTTGGAAGAAAAAGAGGAAGATGGCTTTCGCCTTCGAGTCGACTAAAGACCCTGTGAGTTCTTTAATTTTAACACGAAAGTGTTTTATGCCGGGGTCCACCAAGTACATCCGTCACGGATATGACGTTGATAAAATGGACGCCAACGGGTGAGAAAGAAGAAAACCAAGAAAAAGATACCCCCCCCCCCTGGGAATCGAACCCACGACGTTGCGGCCACGACGGCCAGCGCCCGACGCGCTACCGACTAAGCTAACTCGGGAGATGGTAGACACGGCGCGAACGCGCCTTATATCTTTCACACATTCTCTTTCGTGGCGGGCGGAGCGGGACGGTGCCGCCGTCTGTGAGATGTGAAAAGAAGTAATGCTTCACGATCGACACTTACTAGCGCTTACTCCGAGATTGCATGCGATATCGGATGGTTAAAGGGTCTCGATACCAGAGAGCTAGACTGGCCGCGCTGGCGTCGCCGAGGCACCCTTGACGCAGTTACGTTCTTTGCCTTTGGCTTCGTGCTAGCGTGCGTCGGCTCATGGGAGTAGTGCAGCTCATACGTGCACCAACGGGATTTCTCCGCCGCCGACTGCTTCAATTGCGAGAGCACCGACTAACAAAACTGCTGCAATATGTGTCGCAGAAAGGATGCGATTTCGACGGGGGAATGTCGTGCCTTGGTGGAGCGAGAGCAGCGCCTGCGAGACAGAGGCCAGCGGGACGCACGCGTTTGCGGCTCAGGCTACGAACCTCTGTTGAAGCGCAGTGTGTGTTATGTATGCATGAGCACAGGCGTCGGCTACCCATTACTAGAAAGCGCACACCGTGCCGTTTCTCTCCTTAATTGACGACGCTTTGAAGAAGTGCATACCGGTTACCAGCGTTGATTATGAGCCTGTTGATATCATCCTTACGCGGGATTCACGATTCGCTGTGTCCAAATATATGTTCACACCGTAAGCTACCACAACGGTTTAATCATGATCATGGGCGTTAGTCGTCGCGATAGAGACATGTCGTCAACATGGGTGCATCCACGTCAAAACGGTGCTGTAGCTGCCAAACACGAATAGACATTTTACAAGCTCTCATATATCACTACACAATAAGCACTACTTCTGTGAAGACACGTTTCACTTTCGTGTTATACCGATTCCTATGACGGAGGGATCAGCCATGTTTTTTGTTTAAATTTGGGGTCGGTTGTTATTGCCAGTCGGTACCTTACGAATGCCAAGACTATACCTTTGAACTCAAATGGAAAGGACATCTTCGTGCGTCAACTCATTAATGTACTGAAGAAGATGCGGAACCGGGTGTTCAGCCCAGAAATCCACACGAAAAACATTAGATGTTTTTCTAGCCTTGAATATTAGTGTGAGTTTTTCCCTACATATCCTTTTTACAAACATATTTGAAATGTAAAACAATTGTATCTAAAAAATAAGGTACCGCCCGTTTCATGGCCGATCCCCCACAGTGGGTTGCGTCAGGTTGCGAAGGTCCAACCAACCAACCAACCAAATCCACACGAGCTCTCCTGCAGTTCTTGAAGGCAACGCAATCAAGTGATCGTCTGTAGAGACGCTGTACTGTACCTGTGTGTTGTGACTTGCGTACGCTCATTTTCCTCTACGCTTATATCTCTGTCTATTATCTCTCATTCCCCTAGCCACGTACAGGGTAGCAAAGTGGACATAGTCCAGGTATAGCCACCCTTTTCTTCATTTACATAGCCACCCTTTTTCTCCAACTCTATATGCGTAATATGACTGAATGCTATCGCGCTCCCGGAGTCATTTCAGCAGGTGAAAAACATAATCCATTAGAGAAGCCAGTTCTGACTCTTAAGTGATACTGTTATTTGCAGTTTGCAAATGCGTCAAATGATTCTGTTGTTCCAGATTCACGAAAGTATAGTCTATTGTCCCGAAGCCTGCATAACCTTTCCCGGACCAGCTTGAGCTGCATTGCGCGTATTTACTCTGTGACCTAGAGGTGTTGCAGAAAAGATAGGGAACAGATAACTGCAACTTGAGAAATGTTTTTTCTGAGGCCTCCGTAGACGAATAACCACGACAGATGTTTCGTTGAGGCTTTTAGGCATCTTTTGTTTACGTAGCTTTCGCGCGGACGAGAATTGGACACTCTCCAACGGGGTCGTATCCACCACATATGCACTCGTGGCAGAGACGTACGCGCATAAAACATGCAATTGTCGCCGTGGTTTATGTATCTGCGCATCAAGGTGCTCCCAATGATGACGTATGCGAAGTTTTACGTGGTGGAAATTCCGCGCGCTTTGCAGCTGTTGTTGGCTCCACTCGCGCCGCTGGCGTGAATTTATTTTGCCATTGGTGAAGGTTTTGCCGGAGGGGAAAAACACTTGCGATCTCTTCCTGAACCGTGACATTTAACTGCGGAGACTTCAAAGCAATCAGCACTAGGCTGGTACGAGCACGGGCAGACAGGCACATAGCATTTGGTCCCTCTAAAACTACAGCGTGAACAACTGCGCTCACGGAGACGCAGTTGAGTGAAAGATACGGAGGTTGAGTGAAAGGTAAGAAGGGAGGTAGCTTCTCTTGTGTATAGTCGCATGTGTCGAGAGCACTGATAGCAGCTTAACATCTTTCAGCAGCGTGGGGAAGAAGGGAATGGAAACGCAAGATGACGGAAACAGGAAGCAGCTTACTGCAAGAAGCTCAGAGCTCTTTAGGCCCCTATTATCTCTGACTTCAAGCTTGATATGTAGCTTCCAGGTAAATTGAAGATATTGTAGACACTCAGGGTAGAAATATGCGTTTATTAGTACGTCATTTTAAAGTGAATTTTCCAGTGTAGCACAGTCAGTACAAGAACGTAGATACACACATGACACGCTCACTAATCTGCTGATGCGTGTAGAAGAACGTAAATACACACACGAGCTTGTCCTATTTCTTACTTCTTGTCTTCTCTTATGCCATTTTACCGGCTGCGCTGCAGTCGAAGACGAGCTGTCGCGTGATAAAGGGACGTTAGTGTAGATGGTAAAGTGGTTCCCTCAGGTCACCGTAAGGCCTGATTCTGCTCACCGTGGCACTTTCAACTGCAAAGTTGCGCACCATTATGTCTTGTACACTTGTCTAAGATGCTCATGGCTTTGGTGTTACTTACAGCACGTGTAAATAATCAATTTTAAATCTTAAATCATTCAGAAATTTATGGCTGAATCATTGTATATGAGAGACAAGAAAAGAATACAACTTCGGCAGGTCATTGTAACTATGAACAAATCATGCATGAGAGCCAGCGTAGCAACTCGCGAAGCGATGTTCTCACATTTTCGGTAGTCCCATACTTAACCATATTACAGAAACCGACACGAGACATTGGCAAAGGCTTTTCCCGTTCTGTGCTCATGCCGCGCGAATACTTTGCAACGCTTAAACCTCCTCAAACGCTAATTCCTGCACGCTGCGCCGTGGCATTACTGTCGTATACTTTGTAAAACACAATGCCGCACGTTAGCACCTCCGTTACTTCAGCGCCAGAAACCGTTGTAAAAAAATTACAGCATATCCACGGGTGAATGATGAAGAGCTTGGGCGAAGATCCTGAAGCAATCATGGTCTCGGGATTCGCTTCTCGTTGAGCCCGTTTCGCAGCGGCGTCCTTGGCGCGCACCGTCCCGGGATCCGCCTGGCTGCCGCCAAGCGAGCGCCCGCCGCTGCGCATCGTTCATGCTCCGCCAACGATCCGACACGTACGGCGACGATCCAGGAGAATGAGAGAGGCGCTCGCTCCCCGCGCATCCCCAAGCATCTCCGCGCAGCCCGCGCAGCAGCCAGTCGGAGAGGATGGATGGATGGATGCTATGAGCGTCCCCTTTATAACGGGGCGGTGAGAAGTGTGCCACCAGGCTCGAAAAAAACCCCTTTACTCTTTTTTTTTTAGCGTTGGCCTAGTGTCTTTACTTCAATTAAAATAATTTTACTCCAGAAGAAAAAAAAAAACCTTAAGTTTTCAGCTCCGTTCTGTGCCCTTTACGGCAGAATGTCCTTATTTTGTTCCCATTAGTTATTTTTGTCCTTTCTCTCTAGTTTTCTGCCACCAATACTCTCACCGTCTCTTACTTATTTCAATCGCGGGTGTGTTCAGCTTTCCATTGTCTCTAAAACCCAAGGCGTCATGTAGGCTCGTGCCCAAACGTACACCTGGGTGGATGTCTCCACATTCAATCAGAACATGCTCCGCTGTTTCCTGATCTTCCCCGCAGCACGTGCATTGTTCTTCTTCTTTACTGAATCTCGCTTTATAACTACCCGTTCTAAGGCAACCCGATCTCGCTTCAAACAGTAAAGCGCTTCCCATTGAATTGTCGTAAAATGCCTCCCTCCTTATTTCAATTTTGCCCTTTCGGTAGTTACTCAAAGCCGGTTTTTCTCCATAGCTGCCATCCAGTAAATCCTCTCCGCCTCTTTGACTTTTCGCTTAACGCTCTTTGTTGACATACTGCTTACACTACCAGCCGTATATTTACTAGTGAGCCTCCTAGTTCTTTTTCTCCACTGTGTGTCCACGCTCTTCCTATACAAGTAACGGAACACCTTCTCTGCCCATCTACTCTCCTTCATATTCCTTAGCCTTTCTTCGAACCTTATTTTGCTCTGAGCCTCCCTCGCCTCAAAACCTGCCCATCCCATATCGCCCTTTACAGCCTCATTTGTCGTCTTCCCGTGTGCACCCAACGCGAGGCGTCCCACAGTCCTTTGATTTATATCCATTCCCGATTGCACCTCTGCCCTCATGCACATCACTGAGTTCCCAAACGCAAGCCCCGGAACCATTACACCTTTCCACAGACGTCGAAGCACCTCGTACCTATTGTAACCCCACAATGCTCTGTGCGTCATTATTGCAGCATTCCTCTTTCCTTTTGCTGCCGAGGCTTTTTCCTGTACCTCCATGTACCTGTCACCCTCATTTATCCATACTCCGAGGTACTTGTATTCGCTCACCCTCGGTATTTCTTGGCCCTGTATTGACACCGCCTGATCACAAGGGTCAATGAATACCATCAATCCACATTTTGTTACACTAAATCCGAGTCCTTTCCCTTCCGCATATATCCGCCAGCTGCTGTATATCATCTCGACTGTCAGCAAATAAGACAATATCGTCAGCATAAAATAATCCTGGAAGCTTCTGCTCAATCATCACGCCGCCCTGTTCGTGTGACAGATTAAAACCAAAGTTGCTACCTTCTAGCGCTTTTTCCATATTCGCCATGTACAGCATGAATAACAGCGGGGACAAAGGACATCCCTGTCTCAGCTCCTTGCTAATCTCAACGTTCTCTTTGCTACTGATTCCTTCCCATTCTATGCAAACTGTATTTTCTCGGTATCTCTCTCTCAAAAGCTGTATACAGTCGTCGCCTATGCCCATTCCTTTCAATATACCCCACAAAATTTCTTGATTAACGTTGTCGTACGCCCCAGTGATGTCTAGAAAAGCCATGTACAAGGGCCTATTTTCTATTTTAGATATTTCTATACACTGAGTGAGAACAAACAGGTTATCGTCTAACCGCCTGTCGACTCGAAATTCATTCTGGAGTGGTCCCATAATATCGTTGTGTTCTGCCCACTTTTCTATTTTCGTTTTTACTGCTTGCATCGCCAACCTGTATAGTACCGATGTAATGGTTAGTGGTCTATACGAGCGAATGTTATCCTTTTCTCCCTTGCCTTTATAGATTAAGTTCATTCTACCTTTTCGCCAACTATCCGGTATTTGCCTGTCCTTTAAGCATTTTTCTACAGCTTTCAGCAGTGCTTCTTTAGTGCTATTCCTAGTTCGTTAATGAGGCTAACGGGAATCCCATCTAAACCCGCGGCAGTGCGCTTTGGAATTTTTCCTTCAGCCTTTTTCCAATTGAAATTCTCCAGCACTAGCTCTTCCTCGGTTGCTCTCTCCGCCACACTTTTACTCACCGGGGAAATCCCCTGGACGCTCTTTTTAAACGAATCGGCTGTTACCTTTCGAATGTAACCTAGCGCTTCGTACCCTTCCAATTGATTTCCTCCTTCATCGAGAATATGTTGTTGCATTGTGACAGACTTCCTACCTAGCGCCTTTATGTGGCTCCAAAATATCCTAGGTGCGGCCTCCTTTTTTTCGTGAATCTCTGTGACCCAGCGTTCACTTTCGCCTTTAACTTTTGCCTCGACCAATTTCTGTACAATGGATTTTTTCTCTAGATATATTTCCCATACACTGCAAACCGTTTCACACCCTTATAGGTGTATCTGCGATAAAACACCTATCGTACACCCTTTTTTTCTGTCAATATTATCCGAAAGGGTGTAATGTCTTCTTTGCACACCCTTCGCACACCCTTCTTTTATTTTTGGGTGTACAATGGGTGTATGTTCTGTTAAACACCCATGGGTGTTCTTTGAATTTTACACCTATGGGTCAATTCACGCATTGAATTGACCCATAGGTGTAAACAGGTAACGTTGTACTGCTGAACGCAATTAACTGAGACACTGAACACCACGGGCAACGCCTCCTGAAACCACGGGTCACCACCCTGTTCGACAGAGCGTCTTGGCACAGGATACTGTTTCACGAGGCACCTGAGTGTGAAGCTACCTGCTCGTGAATCAGTAATGGTTCACATTGGTTTGCTAAGCTTGCCGCTAAATTTTCATTCTTTTAGTAGTGTATCACAAGTCTGCTGTAATTACAAAGACGCATGTATTTTGCCTACTTTATTAGGCAAGTGGTAGTGAAAATAAAATATAGCATTGTCGTGCCTGAGGTTCTGAATGCAGTGAGTCAACTGATGTTACTTATTTTGAGCTCACATATATTTAAGCCTTTACATCCCGATTTATTTTTGAGAAATCGTTTCCCAAATAATTTTATTTATTGCTTGATTGGATTGACATGTTGAATTAATGCCCGAAATACATTCGGAATAATATATGTATTTGTTTAGCATTCATAAGCATTTGTTCAGTTTAGAGATAGTTGGCTTCACTGCACTGTGATCATCGCAAACACCTCTCCTAACGCTTAATCTATAGCATACATATACAGTGAAATCTCGTTGACACGATTCTGCATAATACGTTTTTCAGCCTAATACGTTCTCCTTTTTATTTCCTGCCAACATCCCTTGAAAATATTGCATTTTCATGCGTTTAATACCATCACACTTTTGCCAAAACTGGATAATACGACCGCGAAAGTGGATCTTGACCGATATATCGAGAAATCCTGCGTTTATTCTTCGCTATGACAGCTCCCACCGCGTTCCAACAACTCACGATCTGCGCGTAGCAGAGCCGCTGAGACCACAGCAGCATCAGTTTAGCGGCGAAAAGATCGCTGCTAGGCGATCTTTTCTTTGAGATTATATATATACGTATATATTGCCGCTTTGTGAGGGCCCCCCGTCCAGTGAAGGGAGACTTTAAGCCCTGCTTGTAGTCATGCAGCCCTTACTGTGTCGTCGCAATGCTTACTGCGATCCGAATACACTGTGCAAAGCATAACAAAACATAACACTGCCGCAGAAAGAAAGCTGCGCCCACGCGACCCAACAACGGCCGGGGCGCCACCTCCTCGGCCGGCGCAGCCGCCGCGGCCGCCGCGCGTGCGCAGCGCGCGGAACAGCTCTATCACCACGTGACTTATGCAACGCGCTCAGACACGCCGCCGGACTCCATCGTTTTCTGCGTGTGTTGTGCGTCGCCTCCCGATCGGTCGAGTTTTGCAGTCGGTGTTTCGGTTGTTTGAAGTGTGCCTGCTCTGTGTGCTCGTCCTTTACCTTCTGCCAGTGCTGCTTATTACGAAGATGCACTATACTCAAAGGGAGACCTGCAGCTTCATATCGTGGAGCACTCGAACTGAAACGGTATGTACCACTATCACGTTGCTACGGCCAGCGCTTTAACTCCGAGAGCGCGATCTAATGCCGTTAACTAAGCTTTTCTTAACTGGTTGACGATCGGTGAGCATTTGTTAACGTAGCGAGCATATGTGAGTGCATTGTTTCATCGGGATGAAGGCAAAGTTGTGTGACATTAGGCGCGGGCAGGCTTTGCTTTGTTTGGTGTTGAAAGCAGTGTGCGCATGCGCGGCTGTGATTCGGAGGGGGATTTGAACGCAGTTGTGGCGGTGCCCGCCTGTCGGCGGTGGTTTTGGAAGGGGGCCCCGCTCTCGATGAACCACTATTTTGATTTAAGAATAGTTGGGTTGTGACGGTGCCTGTTACCTCTAAGCGTCAAGCGTGTCTAAGGCGCGTATGCTTCGGCCTGTTGGTAATTCAAGTGCATTTTTTGTCGCACAAGAAAAAAAAAAAGAAACAGGACAGAAAACAACGACGTGGTGTCCGCGTCGTTCTTTTCCGTCCGTGTTCGTTTTGTGCGCTAAAACTACCGTGATGCTCGGGTTGATGCGTGTGGGTCATTTTAACGCAGCATGTTGCTTCGTTTTAGGTACGCCGCGCGAAGCTCGCCTAAGTGCTAATACATTCCGTTTCGTTAAATTCGTACCGATGTTTTAATTCATCCGTAACATATGTTTCCTGATAATGCCGGCACCCGTGCACGGGGAGCCGTTCGTTAGACTTTACTTGTGTTCGAATGAATTTTTCATGTCTATGTGTGGCCGAATCGCCTTAAATACCTGAACTGTGCTCGAGCATCAGTGTGCACTTAGACGTGCGCAGGGTTCCCCATCAGGGGGGAGGGAAGTAGGAAGGTTAATCGCTGCCCCCCTCCCCCGGCCTTACTAAAAAGTCAAAGTATGGGGGCAGACATTGCGCCCCCCCCCCCTCTGTCTGAATTGACCAGGGGGGGCGCACCCTCCCCCCTTCGTGCGTACGCCTGAGTGCCCGCGTTCGAGCACAATTTATTTTATTCTGTTTGTTTCCATTATGTCTAGCTTTCATTATTTTGTTGTGGTTATTAAAAGTTATATGCGCCTCGCCTCGCTTTGGCGTTGTAACTTCGCTAAATACTTTTACGTGTACAAACATTAAAAAACGCAGTTTGCACGACCACCTCCAATGATATTATTTGGTAAAAGACAAGCCTAATGATTTATAAGAGATTTTAAATTCTCCAGTCATCTTCAAGGCTGCAACTTGCAGCCTCGAAGAGAAGTCCTTGTGCATAGTTTTGTTTTATATGCTTTTTATCGATGTGCAGGAATCCTTCATGCCACTAAAGAATGCTCCTTTTTCTTTAAAAATGCGGATGATATTTGTCAAATATTACTTTCTCTTTCCCAAACAAGCTAATTGCACGTAGAAAAGCTGTTAATTCTCTCCAGTTCCATATGGGGCATCTTATGAGCTTCATATTTGGATGGTACTATCGTGAGCAATATGAGCTCGAACATGCGAGCGCGTGGCGAACAGCCTTGAACCTTACGTCGGCTGATTCGCAGCGGCGGCTGTCGGAAACAAAGCGGAAAGGGCGCCGCGCTTCCACTAGCTGTTGACCCTCCCGCTTCGATATTGTTGATGCGAAACAGCATCTTAGAGAGTGTCAGAGGCCGCTAGCGGTGATATGAATTCCCATCAACGCGAACAGCCACATCAGACTAGGTAGCTGCTGAGATATCGGCTATGACGTAGCCTGCCACGATGCGCAGGCCATGCTTGCGCATCGTTATCTCGGTGGTGTCGGCTGAGGATTTTGCCGCGCCTCATTTATTTATTTTGTTATCATTGCTAGCGGTCATTGGCACGCAATCAGCCGACATCTCGCAGCAACGCTAGCGAGGCGGGAGTACCAACAGTCAGCGGAACAGCGCCCCCCCCCCCCTATCCCCTCCAGTTTCGGCAACGCCATCCACGTATCACCCTATCTCAGTTTTAAGGCTATTTTCCACGTGCTCGCATGTTCGAGCCCATATTACTCACGATAGTACACGGTACAGAAACTGTTATTTACTGAAACAAATAATTGAAGTCTGCGTAGCGCTTTCCAGACAATGATCTTTTTATTTTTTATCATGCAGGGAGAGAGCGTTCCAATAACACCTTGCATTGTGTACGATGGCCCCGATCTTCCCTATGCAAGCAAGCTTTTCCTCCCTGTGGACAAAGAACTGCTCTTCAGTGTGTCCAATGCCGAAGAATGAGTAGCTGCACTCATGGCAGCACATTGGCTGGTAAATATCGACTGCCATCACAAGGCGTTCAACGTTCTCGTCGCTGTTGAATGGCTCCTTCTTGGCCAGTGGGTAATGACTCCGAGGACACGAGTAGTAAAGCTCCTGAACATTTTCAAGAAAGCCTAGAAAATAGGCCTTAGCTTCTGCTTAAAGTATGTCGCCACCTGTGATTAACTCGAGCTTAAGCCATAAAGTTATATTTTCATATGGTAACGAGTAGTTATTTGTTTTACATTATACAGAAACGAATACTATGGCGGTACTAGTATTTCATTTCAATTTCTTGCTCATTTTCTTGTGACATTTTAATACAAGCCATTTTGTCTGCCGATTTCAACATGTTCTCGCAGGTCATTCCACTTTGTGGTTATTGGCTTAGTTTTTATATTCAAAGGACTTTGTGACTTTTTGCAGTAGTTTTAATAATTGAGATCTTTTGCTATTGAAACTTTAGCTTAACAAAACTGCCAGTACTTGTCAGTGAAATCAGTGCATCGAATATTGTTTTAAAATTTATTTTTGAGCTATATGACAAGCTTTAAGTTTTGTCAATATTTTTTTAAAGAAATAAATACTCGTTTTATTCAATTACCAATGATTCTGTTGTCTTTGCTTGGAAAGGGATAATCTTTAAATTTCTCTGAACATGCCCGTGTAAAATTTGATTCCACTTTTGTTATGTAGGTAATGCTTCTGCAGTGCTGTCGTTGTCATAACGTCCCTATTCCCATGCATTTCCTGCCATATTACCGCATTTAGCATGCGCTGCGACGTGCGCGTCATGGCCCGATTGCTCACTTTTTTGTGTTGGAGCCACAATCTATTGCTCTTGAGAAAGTGGGAAATATTTCATAATTCCAGCAATGTGCACAGTTTTCTACTTCACTCATGTACTTTCCCAGAAAAGAGATAATATGGAGGCCTGCTGTGGAAAACGACGTTCTGAGTCCTTATAATGTTGCGTGAGTTGTCACGGAGCATTGATACCCTGCTCGTGTATCAGCTACAGCTGTGTGATGGCAGTGTTTACCCTACTAAGAAAGTCGACAACAGGCACAATGGTGTGGGCACTGCTGGAATTTTGAAACTTTATCAATCCACTTTCTCATCAAGGGATTGCACATTTCTGAACTATCTCCTTAACAGGAGAACGACCAGACCGTACCTTGTGTGTTCCAGTTGATTTCAAACACATACACTGATGTTATGCAGCCCATTTAAGACGATGGCACCTTATTTTATCAACAGCATGAGTGCAGGTATAAGAAGTGGCACCAATATTTCCCTTCTTGGGAAGGGCAACTACAGTGGGAAAATTCATTCAGGGGTGTGCCCAAAGGGACCAAGTGTCTGTAGTGCCCCAAGGGGGCTGACAGAGAAGGTTCGTTTGTGCTTCTCCCTGTAACTGCTATTCTTTCGAGGGCGGTTTCATCTATTACACCCCACTCGCACGGGTGTAGCTTGTTCTAAGACCCATACTGCACTATACGGCTGTGTTACAATGAAGCATGTTAAATTGAATTCCTCATTATGAAGTGGAAATAACGCCCTTGCTTCATATTTTGACACAAACGCCTTGGTCATTTGTGCTCCGTCATTTGTGCTCCTTGTTTGGCGGCATACGCGATGCCGCTCCGCACACGCGAGAAAGGTCATTGAATACCGTAGAGTATGTCTCGAATGTACGAGCTCTGTGTTTATTAAAGCTTGACTTTATTTTGTACTATTGGATAACTGTGTGAACATCTTGCAATATGTGTCAACACATTTTAGGTAATGACTTTGTATTCAGTCACGATTGCACTGTATATGTAAGGGCCATATATGCCGTGCTTCATATGCACCATAAAATCAGTGCTGCTGCCAGCATTTTCCTTCCGTGGCAGGAGCCACTATAACAGGTCATGCGCCCTTGAAAGGACTAGCTAAAGGGTAAGCTTTCTAGCGTTTCAATGGGAGCCAACTGGGAGGGGGGAACCACTCGAATTATGGAAATTTTTGCCTGGGTGTTTGGGTGTAATTGTGCATAAACACCCTAACGCCCTTTTTCTCGTTTGGGTGTAATGTGCGTTTACACCCTACACACTTTTTTTCATTTGGGTGTAATATGCTTTTACACCCATTGGGTGAAAATTTGAAATTACACCCATCGTATAGGTGTAATCCTGCTTGGTACACCTATTTTTTGGGGTGTAGGGGTGTGAGTTATAGACACCAAGTTACACCCATACGGGTGTAAAGTGGTTTACAGTGTATTTCGTTGACTTCGTCCTGCGGTCGCTTGTCCTTTTTTGCCCTTCTATGATTCCGTCATGCTACACGCCGCTTCTCGATCGCTTCCCAGATTTCCTTGTTCCACCAACTTTTTGGCTTCCTCTTTCCTTCCAGCAAATAGTTTTCTTCTCTCTCCCTATCTCTTTCGTCATTAGATCTAATAGCTCAATGTACTCCCAGTCCTTGCCTGTTATTTTGCCTACTTCTTCCTCGACTCTTGTGGCTATATTTATTATTCGTTTGTCATTTAAATACGAGGTGCCAGACTTTGATTCTATGCTCTCATTTCCAGTTTTATATCCCATTTGTAACGTTATTCGTTTATTATCACTACCCAAGCTTTTAATCCCTTCCTCGTCTATTCTCATTTCTTTCAGTTTGTGATAAATTCCTTCATACATGAGACAATAATCAATACTTGACTGTTTGTTTCCGACTTCCCACGTGATCTGGCCGTCACATTTAGGCCCCGTGTTAACTATCTCCAGACTATGTTGCTCGCAGAGATCTAGTAATAACTTCCCATTGGTGTCTGAATATCCGTCAAGGTCGTGTATGTGGGCATTCATGTCCCCTAGAAGGATGATTTCGGCCCCATTACCAAATTCCTTAATACCCTCACTCATGCAATCCACTATCTCCTGATTCTTTTCTCTGCAGTTATTTCCGTCGAGAGCAGCGGCACTTCCAGCGCCATCTAGTGTCGATTCACACAAGCGCCATATTGCACACAATTCTATTGGACCAATGCCATCTAGAAAATGAGACGAGAAATGGTGATGACGACACAGATTGTGTACAGCGCCATCTAGAATATCGTCCCTGAACTGCAGTTTGTATGTACTTCTATGAGACAGCGCCATCTATTGCATCATACGGGAGATCCGTTTACGCTGGACAACGGAGACGTCACAAGGTTAGACTAAGAGGAGCTACGCTCCTAAAACACTCCGACATAGTTTCACCGTCACCCTTTGCGAGACGCATTATGATCGACGGTCTAGAAATGCGCGAAATTTACATAACATTATACGAAGGTTCTGGAGACGAAACTTGAAGCAATTGGAAGTGTTAGAATAAATTATAGTGTATTTCACAGCAATTATTTAATTAAAACGTAAATAATTATTTGATTGTTGTATTGTCAGTCATGCTATATTTCATCATAAGCCAAATTCAACCACCCCTTCAAATTGTACGCGATAGTTATCGGCTGGCAGCGAGCATTCCTAAAAAGGAAAAAAAAAAGGTATCAAAATTTCTGCCGACACGCCCCACATTTAACGTCTTGTTAAACATGGCAATGACTTCACCAAAGCGATCGTGCGTCGCAATATATTTCACTTACAAGTGACATAAAGAAACTTTAGGCAACAAGAATGTTTAGTGTACTATTACCTCACTGTATGTGGTCTCTTCATTTCCAATGACACACAGAAATGGCAAAAGTAAGTCGAGTTTCCAAGTGAGGACAGCGTGTTGCAAAGGGGTAAGACAAAAATAAAGAAAAAGAACTTCAAAACAAAGATGAGAGAAGAAGCGATGAATGAAATTCGATATCGCTTCGCAACTTCCTGGGGTGCGGCGGTTCACGGCGCAACACGATTCCGCTTGGATTTCGCCGATGCTTCCCACTCGGCCACGTCCAAGGCAACATGGCAGCCGCTGTAGACGGCCACCAAGAATGGAACCATAGGGAATGGAAATCCTGCAAGTTACGCAAAATATGCATCCATGTTCGAGCAAGTTCTTTTTAATTCGAAAGACTGCCCTTAGGTATAACATATTTGCATGATTATCACTAGAGGTACGTCACGTGTAAACACGCAAGTTGAACTCGTGCATAAAGACTAACAGGGATCGGTGGAATGGTCCTTGAGCCACCCTTGTAAGTCCGGAGGGTTACCGGGAAGGTGACCGGTTGCTATGAGGTGACGAAGGCGAGCTTGCTCTAGGCCTGGGCACGACCACAGCATTGTGTGTCACGTCCACTTCAGTTATAGAAGTGTCATAAAAGGGACATGTGGTTCCGTACGCTGCGCGGTAGTGTTGCGGCCAGTGGGCGGTTACTGCCGGTGTAAGCGCCACCCCAACGTGAAGTCTTCGAAGCCCCCGCTCCTCAAAGCGAGTAAGCCCACCAGGGAGGTGGTAACCACACGGCGGTGTGAGTGCTCGTGTGGTTCGGAGAGATTCCTTTTGGCGCAGCGGTAATCGCAATTAGCAAACGTTACCGCAATGACACACGGGACACAGAAAAAAGACAACACGGAGCGGTCGTTGTCGGATAGTGACTGCGTTAGTTCGTCGTCAGTCTCCGTTACGCAGATTGAACTTTTCTCCTTTCCACGTGATTCTAAGTACTCGTTTCCTTAGTTATCTTCATGCGTTATTCTAACACCTGTTGCCCACTCTTGTCCAAGATTGCCCTGTGTTTCTCTGTTTTTTTTTTGTCGTGTTATCCTGTTGCTGTTTTGTGGTGCACACGTCTTTCTGATCCACATAAGCTCGGCATTGTTTCATTAAAGAAACAGTTGTCAGTTGGCGATTATGAATAACCAACTGACCTACACGCAGACTACCCTCATTTACGAGCAAGTGCACTTTGCGCAACGCTTAAGAGCCAGAAAAAAAAACCATGCAGCAGCATCTTTGGGAGTAGTCTGAGTGATGCGCAAGCGCGGATTGTAGGTCGACGCCATCTCTGGAACGTTGTTGTAGGGCCGCATGAGCATGGCGTCTTTCATTTTTTTTTTCTAGCGTTAGTTAGCGTTTGGAACGGCCCTATGGAAGGTGCACCCCGCGACCACCGAAGAGTGCGCTTGGCATCACATATTCACGTAGTCTAAATTTTCCTGACGTGTATGACCCTCCATGTCGGCATTACATCTTGTTCTAGAGCGGGTTTATATTTCACTACCACGAAATTCAATGAAGCCTTCGCAGGAAGTGTACACGTTTTACATTTGCTTTGAACCACGGGTACGACACATTCGTATGATTCAGGTACATTCACGATCCGCAAGCGTGGGTGTGTCGACCCCCCCCCCCCCCCCGCATGTATTGCCCAGGGCTGGGCAGTATCGCGATACAAGAGTATCGCGATAGTATTTCAGAGATACTTTTGAATATCTGTATTTCTGTATCGAGATACATTTGAAAAATGTATTTGTATCTCAGTAGTGAAATACATTTACGATGTATCGCCTGTATCGCGATACTATGCAGGACACGGGTATTTCGTTACATTGTTTTTTGTGTCGAAAATGTGTTGAGGTGTGTTTCCAATCGGGGAATGGCGTTTTTTTTTTTCTTTTTTGTGACAAGGCAAACAAAGGCGCGCCGCCGGTCGCCGACAGATAGGGCAGCGATGGTTTCCCCTCAAGCACAGAATGGTCCATGTGGTAAAACACGCGACGCCGCAGACGGCAGAATCGCGGGGGCAGTGTTGTCGGCCTCTGCCGATGAAAGTCGCTGTCTCTCAAGGTCAGTGCAGCACGCCTAATTTTTTTTTTGGTGGCAAGCCATTACTTCGCGACCCCCCGCGCGTATACCGCCTTGGAACAGGCTTTGCAATGCTTCGCGTGCGTTCAGTTCTCAAAGCGGCGGCACTTCCAAAAGCAGTTCCCGTAGTCGCGGCGCAAGTGACTAGAAGATGGCTATCTTTGACGTGCTATCAGCCACCTCTCCAATGTCAGGGTGCGTTCCTAATTGATTACATGCGTGAAACGGTCTTTTGTGGTAGCAGGCTCCCCCACCGCCGGAGCCGACTTCGCCTGTTGGCTGTTGCGGCTTTCTGAAATGGGTGCTGGTAGCGTCGGTGGTGGTGACAGCTTCATTGAAGCCGACACGGTCAAACGGTTTAAGATTCCGAAGATGGGGACAGACTTCGGATTCTGAACAGTCAGAACAACCCAAGTGATGGTGGAAGCGTTTCGGTATCTAGATGACCCGAGAAGAGATATCGCCACGCTGCAGGGCAATCCGGCTATGAAGGCGATATTTATTCACTATAACACGAATTTGTGCTCGCCTCCAGCGGTAGGCAGACTTTTTTCTTTCGTGAGTCTTGTGCTGAGGCTTAACCGACGCTGTTTGAAGACAGCCTATTTGAGAAGCCTACACAGCAATCTTCTCAGCAAAGCAGATCTTCAAAATAAATGTGTGCTTTTTCTCAATTCACTGGTGTTCATTAGTGATTCGAGTTATTTGCTTAAAGAGTGTTATTTCTAGCATAGCTTAGTTTGTTCGCCAAGTATGTCGATTTCGTTGTCCAACCCTTGTTACTGTAGCTGTGAAATAGTGTATTTTTATCGCCATTGATACTTGTAATTATGTCATTATTACTAATTATGTACTTTGTCCACCCCTCCCCTGCAATGTCTTAATGGCGCTGAGGGTACTGTAATAAATATATAAATGAACTGAATGTTTCGTTGCGCTGTAACTTTAATTACAACATTATGCTGCACTAATAAATGTCTTTGCGTAGTATGAGCATCCCTCAAAAAAAAATATTCCAGTATCTGTATCGCTGTAACTGTATTCCGGAATACTTTTTTCGTCTTATTGCAAAAGTATCTCCGAAATATCCCGTTACGTTAAAGGCAAGTGTATCTCAGTATCTGTATTTTAGGCTTCCAGTTCATGTTGTTTCGATATCTGTATTCCGGAATACTTTTCTGAGTATCTCTGCCCAGCCCTGGTATTGCCCCTAGTGGGACCTTAGGGTGATTGAATAAATAAATAAATAAATAAATAAATAAATAAATAAATAAATAAATAAATAAATAAATAAATAAATAAACATTGCAGCGTGGGGGCCTGGACTGAATACCGAGCACCGCGAAGAAAATTGACTGCGATTTATTCTTTTATTTCTTTGGAGCATTGAATGTCTTACGTGACATAGGGACGTCCGCCGCGGTGGATCAGTGGTTACGGTGCTCGTCTCCTGACCCGAAGGTCGCTGGTTCGATCCCGGCCGCGGCGGTCGCATATCGACGGAGGCGAAGCGGTAGAGGCCCGTTTACTGTGCGATGTCAGTGCACGTTAAAGAGCACTACATGGTCGAAATTTCCGAAACCCTTCACTACTGCGTGCCCCATAACCAAATCATGGTTTTGGCACGTAAAACCCCAGATATTAAAAAAAAATAGTGACATAGGGGCGCATGAACGGACAGTTTCCTTGTTTGGACTGCATAGGATGGGTAGCGCATTTCAATGTAAGCTAGAAAATGGAATCCTGTTGCCGCTTCCGTAATATCGTGCTAACAGAGCAGAAGCATGGTCCCTCATGCACTTAGGACGACTTGAAGGCGAAAGGGCATACGACCTTTTAAAGACGTGCATAAAATTATTATGCAAGGCGTGTACAAAAAGTAGTTGTTACATAGCTTTTTTAGGGGCAGTAGCAGCTCGTGGCACACTTGTTTCTCTTCCGAGCACTTCCGGTCGACCACTTCCTTCCTATTTTCCGAATATTAAAAAGAAAGATCTCCTAAAAATAAAACTGGTACGAAATCAACGGTTCTTGTTCAAGTTAAGGGATATGCTAAATACATATGATACCGAAGCACGAGTTTACGTAATGTAAGGGCGAACTAGCTCTCAAGATGGTTAATGAAAATTGACCGGGTGAGTGCATTGAAAGAGCAGACGGTTGCAGCTGGGATCGATGTGCCACCTGGCGGAGCAGATTTCAACCACGCGCTCCTTTCTACCTGGCCTCTGGGATCCGCTTCAGCACTGCGACGGAACACGAAGTTAATCCACGGAATACACAAGAACCAAGGAGGATTCAAAAAGAGAAATCATCCTTGACCATTGCAGACGAAAAAATAATATCTCTGGTTCAATGCCCCAAAACCACAGTACGATTATGAGGGACGTCGTAGTTGAGGGCTTCGGAAATAGCGACCACCTGGGGTTCTTTAAAGGGACCGACAGCTGGCCACAACGTGTGATTAGATCCTGGCAAAAATAATAGGACACTGAAATATAGTGACAGATTCCAGCATCCTTTTCGCGTTGTGAGTAGATTCATATGTTTAAATCGTGTTTAAAAGTAACAAGAACCGGTACATGCGCAGCCTAGCGGAAGAGCCGTGAAGCTGGCATAGTCGATCACTTTCTGCTGTACGTAGCCTTACGCCGTCATGCGTGCCATAATTAGTCCTGAAAATTAGAGTATGTATATTATTATCTATCCCCACTCTATCTTGTGCTGCTTAGGAGGTAAAAGGAGTTGCACGGTGAGAAGCGGCGCGGCCTTCGCAATAACCAGTGGAACATGTCGAGCCGCGGCGCATGCGCGCGGTGTGCACGCATGCGCGGCAAGCCGCCACGCTCGAACACGAACCGATCTCGCTCTCACTGTTTGCAGCATGGGTTGTCACTCGTGTTTACGACTTCATATTCGCCGCAGATGGAAAAATTCTTATTACGACTGTTTCACAGCGTTTTCCACGTTACCGTTCCGTGATTAGATACCCTCACCGGTAAGCTTTCCGTTGCGCTAAAGAAAATGGGCACCATAAAAATTGGTTGTCGGTCCCTTTAAAAGAGTGTTGACACAAAAATTCCGACACAATTTAACTGTTGTATCACACTAATGGGTGCATATAGGTGCCATCTGTACAATATCAGACACAAATACAGCCTTGAAAGTATTTTAATTGAGTCGTGAAGTTCGTGAAAGTGACGAATCGGAAATAAAAGCAAAAAGAGATGATGTCATCTTGCGGGGCCTTTTTGTAAACAACGTACGTCACGAGTTCTGGCCAGGTTACCGGAGGCGTGGTGGCGACACCTGATTATGCACCTGAGAACGCTGGACACCTGAGAACGCTGGTGGCGACACCTGATTATGCATAGCGTAACCAGAGGCCTACAAAATAATACTGCAGCGACTTACCCGCTCACTGAATCTGTGTAAAGCATTAGCAGTGAGATAATCAGCAACTCACTGTATTCTCATTGCTTTTTTGGCACAAGAACAGCAACGGTACGGAAAAAACAGAAGAAAAATTATGGTAGCTTGACAAAACGCCACAAGATGGCGCTACCGGCTCTGTGGCTATAGAGTTACTGTGTATGCTACCTTTAGGTAGCATATACAGTAACTCTATGTGGCTACTGCTACTGCTGCAGCTGTCAATATCTCCGGTAACCAGGTATCCGCAAACGTTAGGAAGTCTACAGGCAAACAAAAGCTCTCTCTTGCCGGGATCGTACTGCGTAGTGGACAGATAACTGCTTCGGCGTTCCGACGTGCGTACTTGGCATGGGTATGCCTTGAGAACGCTGCGTTGCCCAATCTAAATACGAGTCAGTAAAGCGTACATCACGTCACTTGCATGTTACTGTGGTGAAGTGTAGTGACGCGTTGACGCGGTGGCGTTGAAATGTGGTGGCACCGTAGTGTTGTGAGACGTGTTCGGAGGCAACGGCAGCGACGACTAAGCAACGAAGGGAAGACGAAGACGGCCGCGCGAAATATCACGTGTGAAAACCAGGCCCGCCGAACGAAGAGAAAGTTCGCGGGGAAAAGCACGGTGAAGGCCCTTGGGGAAGACCAATGAGAAGAGGGCACGTGCAAGAGGAAAAAGACTTCTTGATATCCCATTCGCTAACCTGGGGCTGCACTTCACAATTGACGATGTGCTTACCTTCGGTGCTTCAACTCTGGGCTTCAGCCACAGAAATGCGTTTGATGCCGTGTGTAGCTACCTTCATGAAACAAAACGAATGTGGCTTTAAATTTCCGCTTGTATAAGTAATATTATAACAGAAAAAAAAGTTTGGATATTATTTTCATTATTATTGTGATTCTTCTTCTAAATATTTTTATTCTAATTCCTATTCGGAACAATGATTAAAGTGTCTGATCTGTATGTTAAAAAAAAAAAAACTATTATTGCCCTCTTTCATTGATGCGTGCGGTTTTTTTGTATATTCATTGCTATTATTTCTTTATTTATTCTTTTTATTGGCATCAGCATTCAATACTCAAAATATTAAAAAAAATTACACCATTTCCCGCTAAAGGGGACCATGACGCGATGCGAAGCCGGAGCACTTGCACGATCGCGTTCTGTTGGCGTTCTTTGGGCATGCTACCGACCTCGCGTCGTAGAACGCGAAGAGGAACGCTACGCGCGTCTTGTCTTCTAGCCTGGCCGTTAATTCTCACAGGGTGAGCGGGGAACGCGGTAGGTAGGCATGCGAGAGGGGGGCAGCGTAGGAGAGGAGAGAGAGCGGGAGGGGACGCGCATGCGCTGGTGCTCATCGCGGCGTTGCCCAGGAGAGAATTTCGGCATGTCTAGCCCGCATTTCAGAGGAAGTGTGGAAAGGGGAAGGGGAGAAGGAAAGTGGAGAGGGGAAAGAGGAGAGGGAGGGGAAGTGGAGAGGAGGAGGGGGATGGTGAGTGGAGAGGGTATGCGCATGCGCAGTAAGGGTGGTCACGCCGCACACCACCACCACCGGATTGAACTCCGCCATAAGATACTTCGTATCTAAAAATCTAAAATTTTTTTTTTTCGTAAGACGACTTCTTGGCCAATCCCCCTGAGTGGGTATGAGCCATGCAGTAGAGGATACTACTACTACTACTAGACGGGTCGAGGCAGAAGCGTTGGAACAGTCTGGAGCGAGCATCACTGGTGTCGCGCGACTGCGAGTCGGGTTCCGGACCCGGCGCAAGAAGTCCGACAAGGCCATGACGTTCCAGCTGCCCACGGTACACCCGGAGGTATACGGTCTCAAGGAGTTCCGGCCGTGACTGCTCCAGGTCACGTCCTTGGTGCTCGAGCTCGACTCCCGAGCCAAACTGCCCGTGGAGGGCAGAACCTCCTGTGTGGCTGTTTCCTGCCGGAAATGGGCCCGTGCGACACCTCAAGTGGAGCATAGGAGCAGCCACAGATCTGGCGAGAGCAAGCGGCCTACCACGTCTTCGGGCAAGCTCCGACGTGCTGGTCAGCGACGGTGACGTTGTCAGCATCGCCGCCTCATCAGAGGCCTGCCTACCAAGCCATCGCCGTCATCAGCACCATCGGTGACTTTTTATCTTTATGAGTGTTAGAGCGGGACGGTAGAAGATTCGCTTTAGGTTGTAACTAAGACAGATCTTCTAGCTTGTTATTAATAATAATATCTGGGGTTTAACGTCCCAAAACCACCATATGATTATGAGAGACGCCGTAGTGGAGGGCTCCGGGAATTTCGACCACCTGGGGTTCTTTAACGTGCACCTAAATCTAAGTACACGGGCCTCAAACATTTTCGCCTCCACCGCTTCTAGCTTGTTATTTTTTCATTTTCATACTTATTCCTACTTAAAGTTTCTTACTTTTCTTCTTTACTGTTAACACGGCTTCGTCATTTCTTTTCTCTGAGCCTCCGTCTCAGAGTAACGACTTAGAATAGCGTAAACCTCCATGACAGCTACGTATAAACACGGTTACAGAACGCCAATGTTGTGATTTTACTGTTTCTTTCGTCATTTCTCAACCTGCTACTTCACAAATGATCGAAGCGAAAAATGTTTCAGCACGTCTGATGCTGCGGCTGCTCCAAGCCTCACGGAAAACGTCGCCTCAATTGGACGACGACGACAAGAACAATATCGCAGCCATCGGCGAAATTCGCGAAGTGAATCTGGCATTTCTGACTGATTTTTACACTCCTCCCTGTTTTTTCTTCCATTGCCGCACTAGATAATCAATGTTGTTTGACGATTGAGGAAGCAAGCACTCGCAACGCTCAATGCAGCAGACGAAACAGCAGCGCTTACAACATGGCAGAAGCTGGCCAGTGACGTCACTGGCTCTCGCGGTCACCTCATAGTATTTGTTAACGAGCAGGCCGACTGTAATGATTGTGCTCTGAGAACATTGCTTCGCCGAGTTTCAGATGAACATCGCCCACCGGGCATTCCTTGCCATCTACTTAGACCAAACGAATGTCTCTGGCAGATCGCGTCCGCCGAAATGCAGCCAGGGAAATCGAACTTTCGACCTCGCGTTCGGGACATGGGCGGGTAGTGGCCAGAGCAACGAGCTGCAGGGGAGGAAAATCAAGTGGGGACGGATAACAGACTTACCGGTCAGGATCCTCCTACAGATGACGAGGCACACGTTTAGTCGCGCAAGGTGGAAGATGCAGGCACACATTGTGAGCAAGAAATGTGGAGAGCCCAACAAGCACTTGGCCATTCGCATCCGCTCAGGTGACGCCAGGTAGCGGCCCTGTGGTGTCAGCAAAGATACGAGAAATCTGAATACACACAATGAAGGCGACGAATTGGAAGTGAGGATTTGAAAGAAAAATGACCCTGCAAGAGAGGAACACAGTTTTACATCAGAAAAAAACAATGGCAGCTTCGCATTAGTGGTGTCAAGACTTAACGAACAATGCATCTAGGTGTCCTTCCTTGTTTGTTTATTTTTTCTTTCTTTCTTCGCTTTCTCACTGTTTCTTGTATCTGATTTTTGTATTTCTTTCTATTTCTTTTTTGCTCTCTCTATTAATTTCTGTCTCCTTCTCGCTCTTTCTATCTTTATTTGGCATCCCTCCCTTTCTTTCTCTTTCTTTGTTTGTTTCTCTTTACTTTTCTGTTTCTTTCTCTTTTTGTCTTGCTCTCTCTCTATGTCTGCCACTGTCTTGCTATCTTGTTTATGTTTTTATTTCTTTTATTTATCCCTTTTTCTGTACCCATTTCTTTTTATCGCTTGCTTTCTTTCTCTCTCTTTTTCTAGTGTTCGTTTTCGTTTGACAATGGCACTTAATTGCTGTACACGGTAGTGTGGGTAGCACAATTCCGGTCGCGCATACCCAGCTGAGGAGTTTTTCACGATGGAGCACAAGTTACGAATAGCGCAAACAGCTTCACTTTAAAGAGAATGAAAGGAGGGCATTCCGGTTCATGACGACGATAGTTTTCTACGATGGAGCACAAGTTACCGAGAGCCTAAACAGCTTTGCTGTTAAAAATATTGTGAGTAGTTCCACCCTGTGAAGGTAGGTGACCATAACTATCTCTGGAGCCACCGCTTTGACAAGGGGAATTGTTTTTGCCAAGGAATGTCACCGAAGAAGCAAGGGCCCCTGACTGCACTGGCGATGTGCTCTAAGCCAGATCCTCTTGTCAAAACTTTGGCTCGGGCGACACTCTCTGCGTTACCACTTCCGATCCTTCCAATATTTATTTTTTTTATTTCAAAATACTGCAGGCCAATTGGCCCAAGCAGGAGGGGCAGTACACATAAAAGAAATAAAATACAAGGATGGCATAATACATGTAGTGGTACAAAGTAGAACTAATACAGAACAATATTTCATGTTCTCTTGAATTTACGTCTTGTTTGGCTTGGTGAGAGTTTCCGGGAGGGTGCGATGCTCGTCGTGACCAGGTCCCTTGAACGCTGCTAACTTTCATGAACAATACTTACTTGTCCTCGCGTTTACAGGCATTTTTTAGATGCGAAGCATCTTATGGCGGAGTTCAAACCGGTGGGGGTGGTGGTGGTGGTGTGCGGCGTGACCACCCTTACTGCGCATGCCCAAACCTTCTCCACACATCTCCACTCCCCTCCCCTTCCCCCCTCTTTCCCTCTCCCCACCCCACGTCCCCTCTCCACTTCCCCTATGAAACGTGGGCTCGATGTGCCGAAACGCTGCTTCGCATCGCCTTATGGTCCCCCTTATCGGGAGATGGTGTGATTTTTTCATGCAATTACTTATTTATTTATCAAATACCCACAGCGCCTTCATATGCATTACAGTGGGGGGGGGGATACATAAAGTACATAATACAAAAATACAGGTTACATGCGTAGATAGAGAAACATGATCATAACTATACTAGTACATCACAACATGGTTATGCCTAAACAATAACATCATGGAGCGCCTGGACAAACGCCGCATTTGAACTTATCCGCGCAATGTGTGATGGTAGCCTATTCCAGGCTGTAATTGAACTGGGGAAAAATGACTTTTTATACATAGTACTTCTACAGAATATTTCTTTTATTTTCAAATCGTGGTCCACTCTTGTAGACACATAATCAGGGTCATGGAAATATTTCGCGCGGTCGATTCCAGTACGTGAATGGTTGATGTCATGGAAAAGTTTCAATTTATGAATACAGCGTCGTTTTTGAAGACTGTCCCATCCAATTAACTTTTTTGCTCGGATACACTGAATTGCCTTGAATAATTTGGAAAAACAAACCGCACTGCTTTACTCTGTATTCGTTCAAGCTTGTCTATGTTCTTTTGTGTCCAGGGATCCCAAACCGTACTGGCGTACTCAAGCACTGATCGTACGCTGGAAAGATATAGCAGAGCCCTTGCATTGACTGGAAATAGTTTGGCATTCCTTTTGAGATACCCGAGCACACGAGATGCTTTGGCAGTAACGTAGTCAATATGTCGTGTCCATGATAAATCGGTCGTAAAGAACACTCCCAAATACTTAAATTCGCGCACGGACAATAGCTGTGTTCCATTAATGTTGTAAAAAGTGTGAAATTGTTGAGTTCTTTTTTTAGAAAAACACATGTGTACTGTTTTTTTTAACGTTCAGTTTCATATGCCAATCTGTGCACCACTGTGTAATCCTATCTATATCACCTTGCAGAATTGCACAATCACTTTTGTCATGAATTACTCTATACAGCACACAGTCATCTGCAAACATGCGTACAGAAGAAACAATATTATCACTGATGTCGTTCACATGAATCAAGAACAGCAAGGGGCCAAGCACCGACCCTTGCGGCACTCCTGAGGTAACGTCAGCCTCACCCGATTTTTCACCATTAATTATAACTCTTAAGCGCCTAAACTGCAAATAATTTTTAATCCACGAAATCACAGAACTGTCAGTACAATACCACGACAGCTTTTCTATTAACGCATCATGGTGTACAACGTCGAAGGCCTTCTGGAAATCGAGAAATATGCAATCAATGGTGTCACCTCTGTCCAGTGCACTTGATAGGTCATGAGTCAACTCTGTTAGTTGTGTGACACAGGAAAGTCCAGAGCGGAAACCATGCTGGCAGTTGTTTGATAAAGAGTTCTCATTTAGATGTTTCATTATGCTTGAGAAGAGTATTTGCGACCCAGTCGTTGTTGTTTGTTTGCATTCCCAATTTTTCTTATTTATTTCTTCCCATATTCACATCCTTTATATAACCCCTTCCCGAAGGAGTTGGCAGTAGTGATGCAGAACTATCGATGGTACTATCGATACTATCGATAGCTGAGTCACTATCGAACTATCGATGGTGTGAAAGAACTATTGATAGTATACAATCAACCACGCGAACTCATTCAAGCATAAACTAGGTTCCCCGAGTTCGTGGTATATAGTTGAGCAGGAGGAGCAGGTTGAAGGGCAAGAAAGTTGACTATTTGTGTTTTTTTTACCTGAGTGCTTGGCTGCATATGATAGTTAGCTTAAAACTGTTCAGCTGTAGCGGAAGGGACGCCGTTACATGTGGCGGAAATGCGCGGCTTCAAATTTATATTGCTTTTTATGATTTCAAAAAAAAAAATAACAAGAGCTAAGTTTGTTAATTGTAAGGTGTAACTGGTTGCTATTGAATATGAATTTAGTGATCGACATATTCCGCCTATTTAACTCCGGAAATAATTTATTTCTCTCGCCAAAAATTGCTCATCAATTGAGCGAACGGAGTATTGCTGATAGTACTGATAGTAAGCTATCGCAAATGTGTTGGCAATATCGCTGGCCAGCAACAGAATTGTTACGCACAGCACTATCGATAGTACACTCTTAGAAAAAAAAACGCAGACATATTCACTAACAAAATACTAATAGTAAGATGCAGGTTAGTGACATTCACTACCTTGTCAGTAAATGAATTGCAGTAGCTCGAATGGTTAGTCTGTTACTAAATTGTTAGTAACCGCACCAGCAACTTAGTTACCGTACTAACTCTAGCGGACTGCAATTAGCCAAGTAGAGGTTTACGCCTATTCTTTTTATATGTGCGTTTGCAATGTCATATCACGTTGATTGTACCGCGTAATCATGTATAAGGTGAAATAAAAAAATGGCACAGCTTGTTGCACCAATTAACAATCGCTAATTTATTTAATTAATTACCACGGTAAATATGTGTTGTGACCTCAGCAGACATGGCGTTACACCTAGGCTTGCACAGTAGCAAGAGTTTATTAACAGAAACACGTCGAAAGAAAGAGTCACTGTGAACATGAGTTGTCTGCCTTTTATAATCGCGATAGTGATGACGTCTGTCCAGTCTGTCCAGTCACACACGCGCGCACTTTCCCCCGCACCTCGCTGCCCTCACACACACGCACTGACGCACGCGCACTGACACAACAGTATGCATCATAACAGCGTAGATTGAGGCATGAACGGGTTGTAAGCGAGAACACACACAAGCACACACAGAATATCAAGCCTTCTACGCACGCGCCATCTACTCTAATAGCAACTTGACGGCTATTTATGTACCTATACTTTGGAATAGCACACACTGTAACGGTTAGCAGTCATAGAATTTAGAAAGATAAACGATTATTTTTTTCCCCAGTGTATTGTATCCTAGTCCTAGTACATATGTATGCTATCACGTATCACGATACGATTATTCCAACATAATCTTGAAAATTGAAGTTTTGCCTAAACTTTCCATAAAGCTGTTACAATTACGGCATAATAAACTACGACATCTACGAAGCATCTGGCAACATAGGCATTTTAGTACTATACTTAAAGACACTAAGAAAGGCTCCCAGTTAGTAGCGGCAAAATTTACCAGCTTTACTAGCTACTGGGTAGTAAAGGGATGTCGCGAAGGTTGCAAAATACGCTCGGTACTAGTAAATGCATGCATGTACTAATTGTTTACTAACTTGTTTCAAAGAGTGCTTTATCGCTAGTAATATTACCGATGGTACCATCGATTGCACTATCGATAGTACTACTATCGATAGTTTGTCTACACTATCGATAGTTTCAAATAAACTATCGATGCTATATCGATAGTCAATTTACCGATAGTTCTGCATCACTAGTTGGCAGGCGTTTCGCCCCTCTAAGTGGCAGTTGTCAGCCTGCTCCCTCCCTGTTACGTTTATGTCCTTATGTGTCCGAATAATAATAATAATAATAATAATAATAATAATAATAATAATAATAATAATAATAATAATAATAATAATAATAATAATAATAATAATAATCAATCAAATGTTTATTTAATGTGCCCAGGAACAACCGTAAGGTCTTTGTACTGGCGAACGAAAAAAAAAACAAACAAAGGCCAACATTCATAATAAAATATCAGGGATAAAAAACATTATAACATTGCACATATACAGCTATGCGCAGGAAAAAAAAAAGGTCAACAGTGTACGAGGCTATGTAAGTACAGTGCAAAGCTCGGAGCAGAACAACGACTGGGAGCTGTTAAAAACATCTAGCTCCAAAAAGTAAGCATTGTAAAGACGTTGTATCCTGCCAATGGTCGAATGTTCACAGAGGCAGGCGGTTACATGAAAAGGTCTATTCTCTCTGGTCAGCTTACGTGGAATTCGGAAATTAAGACAGTTGAGCAGTACAGGGCAGGATATGATACCATGCACAAGCTTGTAAAGAAATAACAGACCAGCGCGATTTCGTCGGCAGCAAAGTGATGGCAATGATAATAATCCAGCAGCGTTAGAACGAGATCCAGAGACATTTCTAGCGAAACGATGGTTCTAAATGCTTAGGAATTTTTTCTGGACTCGCTCAATGGCGTTGCTGCTGGAATTAGGAATGCCATTCCAGATCACAGATGCATACTCTAGTTGAGGAAGACATAGCGCGGTGTACAATTTTCGGAAGGGCATAGGAGAACGAAATTCTCTAGACATTCTGCAAACACAGCCTAGGGTGCGAAGACCCCGCAAAGCAACACGCTTAGCGTGAGCAGAAAAGTGTAAGGTGCTATCAAAAAGAACAGCTAGATCATTGATCTCACATGCCTTACACAACGACACAGAATTGACAGAATATAAAAATGGCACACTAGATGTTTTTCGAGTGAAGCTCATTACCTTGGTTTTGATCTCGATTTCTGATCTCGATGGTGACTACTTCGAGGGCAACACCTAGTGCACTGAGCACGCACCAGACGGTGCTGTGCGAGTCGAAGCCGTGCCAGGTGATGGTGAAGGTGAAGGCAACCGCCGTACCCAATAATAATAATAATAATAATAATAATAATAATAATAATAATAATAATAATAATAATAATAATAATAATAATAATAATAATAATAATAATAATAACGATAATAATAATAATAAACTCTGTCGTCCTTTCGCTGCATTGCTTCTGTTTGCTACCCTGAAACACCAACGCACCTAAACCTGCATCTTTCAGCTAGCCCTTCGGCCAATCGCGTTGACGTTGTTGCCAAGTGGCGTAAGGGCGCCGTACCTCGAACTTCTTGACGGGTGTCCACTTTCTGATCTCGATGGTGACGACTTCGAGGGCAACACCTAGTGCACCGAGCACGCACCAGACGGTGCTGTGCGAGTCGAAGCCGTGCCAGGTGATGGTGAAGGTGAAGGCAATGGCCGTGCCCAAAAGCATCCGGGAGGCGGTGCGTCTGCCACCTAGCACGGGCTCGTAGACGTACCTGCGTGTACCGCCAGAACCGTAATCATGTGAGACAATAAATAAGAGGCTACACGTCATTTCCGCCATCGCAAAATCAAGAGAAACATACAAGCAGTTGATTCCGGCGGCGTTCTTTCTCCCATTTACCGATGGTCGCTACTTGTAATGTATGTATCTTTTTCTCTGACAGGCTTGCATGACATTTCTGATGTTTTCTCCAATATGAGCGCCACCTGCGCTCAGAAAACATCAATGTATCTGTTGGGTAACGATTTTTTAGCAGCGAAACTGCTGGTCAAATAATGAAAATGGCTGTCGTCCGGAGAAAGCCTCGCCGCGCCGTTGGAATAGCAACCGCCACAGCTGCTCAACACCTGGCCTCGCCACGTCTCGCTACAGTGACGTCACGCCATGCCACGCCTCCACCAAGCCGACGGAGGAGCCGCTGCGCCTGACTACCGCGACCGCTGGGGTGACGTCACGGCGAGCCGCGGATGCGCCGCGGATGCGCCGCGAAGCAGCTGTGTAGAGACTGCGAAATGTTTAAAATTGGTGTCGCCTAGCAGCCATTTATGCCATAAAATACGTCATAAATAGAGTTTCTGCGCATGTGCGCGTCATCGGAATCGCTATAATGGAGCCGCGCCTGGTCGTACCGAGGCAGTTCTGGCCATGGGCCGATCGAGGAAGGTCTGTACACCCGAAGAAGAGCCTGCTTATCGCGAGACTCAATGTGTCAACGATCAAGAACGTAGCCGTCGACCGAGAACCGCTCCAGCCTTCGTGGCCAACGAAGCAGCGGTGAAGCGGTGCGCAGATCCGTACTATGCTCGGCGCGAGAATGAGCGGGAATCGGCAACCAAACGAGCCGTGCGCGTTGAAACCGGAGTCGGTCGAGCCGACTACGAGCGGCGAAAATCCGCGTGAGCACCGATGGAGCCAATGCCAGATTTTATAGCGAGTTTCTGGCGCTCGAGTTTGCACATTCGTGTAAGCTACGTTGATCGCGTAAAGCTTGCTGATCACGTAAAGCAAAATCTGACACAGGACGAGAGAAGGGGCGAAGACGAGCGCTTACTTCCAACTACGTTTATTTCGAGGAGCCTACACATATATACTCTATAAATGCAAGCACAAGCAAACTGCCATATATATATATATATATATATATATATATATATATATATATATATATATATATATATATATATATATATATATATATATATATATATATATATATATATAAAGCCACATAGAATATAATTCTGAAAAAGTTTTTCCGAAACACGGACTCGAACGAGCGACCTCTGGTTCCGCAGCACGCGGGCTTAGACGGCTAGGCCACGAGGCGTACGTCTTTCAGCACGCTAACGACGAGCTATTTACGTACACCATTTACTTAAGCTTGCCTTCTTGGTCACCAGCGGGATGGCGAGAAGGGCGCGCCTTACATGTCGCGTCGCTCGTTGCGATGCGCGCGCGTCTCCTGCCACGCCAGGTGCACTTTGCCCTACAGGGCGTGGTCGCCAGCGCGCGCGCTTAACTCGTGAGGAGGGTAGTTTGTGTGTCTTGTCCTTTCACCGCGATGTCCGCGCTGAAGTTACAGAGCGTAGAAAGGTCCCTTCGCTCGCTGCCGCGGCCACGTTTGCGAAAGGAGCGTGCTGTTCAAACAAAAAGAAGTAACAACTGTGACAGTTGTTAGTTCACGCTCGTCCTGTGTATACCTGTGCGTTCGTTTTGGGCGTCCTTCTTTATGTTTCAGCAGCGCGCTTTAAGTGTCGAGCTGTGACACAAGAAAGTTCGTGCTCGTCCTGTGTGTTCTTTTCGTGTGTACATTGCGCTTGAACGACGCGCTGAAAATTTTGAGCTCCGTTCCGTTCTTCGCGTTACATTCGAATTTGTTGCTATTGCATGCATAGCTTCGCCGTTGCGCCGAAACGGTGACTGTTTTTTTTTTTATTGTGCTATCACAAGAATATGGGAGGGGCAATTGCCTGCAGTCTCGTAAGGCTATATCGGCTGGCGACCACAACATCATCTTCCTCCTTATTCAGACTTTGTGCATTGTACTTTTGTGCGGTTAAACTATCTGTGTGCCTGCCTAGACGAAAACCTTACCATCTATACACGAGACATATGTCAATTGAAGTACTAATAGATCACTAATGTAGAAATACATCAACACAATCTGATCGAATCGTACCAGTCATTTTCCTAGTCCGATAACCTGCTCATGGGGCTATCGAAAGGATTCTGAAGTCTCTAGCGTGAACTAAATAAAATGATGAAAGAAAAATCTAGGAAAGCGTTCGACGGAATACCGTTTGCTCAGGTAAAGGTAGCCTTAAAAAGTAGGTTAGGGGAGCAGCCCAGGAAGGCGGCTGACTAGAGCCCAGGAATACTCCGGAAGCTACTGAAACGATGCCCCAATGCACGAAATTTTATTTCACTCCCAGAGCCAACTTGAAGCCAACTAATACCCTGCGCAGAGAACATGGAGTTTCACTTGGAAACAATTTCCAAAAGCTGGATCTGCTGCCCACTGATTCGCTGAAGCTGTGTCTGAAAAAACAAAACAAAAACGGGAATGGCGAAGGACTCCAATATTATGGTTCGTTTTATTTAGATGCTCCTGAGTTAGTAAAGACAATGTTGAACAGTAAAATCTTTCCTAGATGCGAAACTGACGATAAAGACGATCAGAAGGTGGTGATGCAGAACTATCGATACTATCGATAGTTGAGTTGCTGTCGAACTATCGATGGTTAGAAAAGTACTATCAGTAGTGCTGTTGATAGGAAATTCGATAATACTATCGATATTATCAGTCATCTGTGCGAACTCGCTGCAGCGTAAACTTGGTGCCCAAGCGCGTGTGGAGCAGGAGGAGCAGGCTCAAGAGCAAGAAAGTTGACATGCATGTGTTCCTTAACGAAAGTGCATGGTGGAGACATGCAAATTAAGTTGAACTGTTCAGCTGCGCCAAAAGGAAGCCTCTACATGAGGCGGAACTGCATGGCTTCAAACTTAAGTTGCATTTTTTAATATCAAAATAAAAATATCAAGAACTAATTTATCTATTTGTAAGGCGTAACTGGTTAATATTGATTATGAATTTATTGATGGACATCTTCCGGTAGTTTTAGTGCGGAAGTAATTTATTTATTTCGCCGAAAAATTGCTCCTCAGTTAAACGAACTGGTATTGCTGGTAGTAAGCTCTCGCAAATTTTTTGGCAATATCGCCGGCCAACAACAGCATAATTATTCACAGAACTATTGATAGTATTATCGCTGGTAATACTACCGATGGTACTGTCGATAATACTATCGATAGCTTATCAATAGTAGCACTATCGATTGCTTGTTTACACCTTCCCCCCCGATAGGAAAAAAAATACTCTCGATGCTATCGATTGTCCAATTACCGATAATTTTGCATTATTATCTCAACGCCGTTTTCAAGTGCCAGCGAACCACTGGTAATGTAATGAATAAATTTGTAGGCCTCATTTAATCAAACCGCGGGTAACGTGTAAATCGTCGTGAAGTGTCTTTATTTTAGCAACACGAGGGCGCAAAAGAAAGGCCATGCGTTTTAACAAAGTATGGGAAAGTAATATTTAAACAATTATTCGCATACCTTCGGATAAGCAGGTGCATGCCGCGGTCGAAGTACCTGAAAAAAGAAAAAAAAATACAGCAAATGTAGAAAATAAAAAATGCCGGCTGTAGCTTCCACTAGTGGCTTAAGGCTAAAGGCACAGCGGAGCTTGTCGGTTCCTAGCTGCATGGTCCTGGCCATACGAAGTGATGCTAAGTAAGGCCAAGTTATCCGAAGTGATGCCAAGTTCCACGAAAGCCCAGGACAGTCACCTGTTGCCGTTTTGGGCCGTACAACATCGTGGACGGCCGAAACGGAGAGAGGAGACGGAGCAAACGCTACGACGTACTTCGTCGTAGAGTCTGCTCCGCCTCGCTTGGCAGCGCACCGCGATTCCCGGTAAGCGGCTTCCTTATCGGCAGTTCGAACCTTCTGCAGTCTCCCCATGTCTGCTTCTGGCGCACCGGCTTTATACGGAACGAAAGAACGCATGCGCAGTTGGCCGCGACGTCACGTCTGGCTCGAACGAGCGGTTGCGCGCAGTGTCCAGGCAGGAGGGCTGGTCGCGGAGCCATGTGTGGGCTAGCGGAACAGCCGCACAGCTATGCAACCGGCTGCTAGGCTAGGGCAGACTACGGCGGGTTTAAACAGCCGCGATGCTAAAACTGACAAGTTCCATTACATATTCGCCTAAGACGACACCTAGGCGAAAGCCAACCGGTACGCCCTTTTTAATCATCACTTTACAGAGTAGCGAAGTATCCAACATGCGCCTGTAAGGCAATGCGTGCACTGCACGCGGGAATTTTTCTGGGAAAACAACGCCACAGAATTATGTCTCCTCGTCGTTGCGGTTAAAGAAATCGATAGAAGACTACACCAAGAGTGCTGCTGTTGCCGTGTAGGTCTCCGCTGTTCCTGTATTGAGTGAATGCAGTATGTTTGCTGATAAGCGAACATTTACTGTCTTCTTTTACAGTGGAGCTGCAAATGGCACCGCTGCGCCCTCCTTCTGCGCCCGTTTACGAACAGAAAAAAACCTCCTTCGAATGAGCGATGACACGATGTTGTGACGTGACATGAAGAAGTTATCAATGGACATCGTCGGCCGGTCAAAGATGGGCGATTCGGAGGCAATACGAGAAACTTAAGTGGGGTGTAACAGAATTCGTTGCTGGGCTGGTTGGATCATAATCTTAAATACTGGAAGTGCGTATTCGACACATGACAGAGAGTAAACGCAGGTGCACAGTGATTCACAGCGGCACGCCTTTGGTACGTGTTTCACCGCGTCAGTCGAGTTAAGGCGCTGCGCTGGCGCTGTTGTGCGTGGCAAGCATGGGTCCACAGCTGATAGTGAGAACGCCCGAGGAGCAGCGCTTTTTTAAAGGACGCCGACGAGAGCAGAGCCGCTGCTCATCCGCCTTCACTAAGTAGAATGGCTATAATTTTTTACGTAAGAGAGCACAGTATGGAAACTATTGGGTGCCCTGAATGTGGCCAGCTGAGTATTTCAGATTGCACCTACCTCCAGAATTGCGAGCACCGGAGCAATCGGGCTATGCATGGCGCTGTGCTCGGGACCTCGATGCCTTCAGCCTTGGCCAGGGCGCCGGCGAAGCCGTAGGTGAACAAGTAGCACACGTAGTAGTTAAATTCCAAGGAGAAGACGTATCCCAGCAGGCTGGCGTAGTCCAGTCTTTCGCCCACCCAGGCCCTCTTGGCCATCGCTGAACTGCGGGTTCGGTGCACACATACAGACAATGCTGGAACTTATTGCGCATCGAATGCACCGACGCAGGTTATTCGGCACCTTGATGCTTCTATGTTCGCGTACTTCGCGTGATGCCTGACTTTGAAAGCATACATACGCCACTATGGTTTCGCATGGTGCCATATAATATCCCCATGATCACACGTCAATACACATGAAAATGGATGACGGAGAATAACCTGAGTAGTTAAGTGGTAAAGACCATCGCTCATGTAACGTAGAATGTGTGGAATTGGCTGCACACGGCGACATTCTCAGCGTTCATTTTCTAACTGCATCATTATTCATGGATCTCAATTTAAAAAAATCAAATTAAATCCTGCGCTTCGGTGCTTTTTTAAATTGTGTTTTCTTTTTCTTTTTCGTTGCAGAGTAACAGAAGTATAAGGATTAGCAGATGATTTGACTTCGTCATTTGATGACGCGGTGTGTCGTAGTACACCAACTGTATTTTAAGTAGTCTAGAGGAACCAAATAAAAATGTAACGAAGGTAAACACGTTTGCGAGCAAGAAAAAGCTGTCGGACATTGTGTTTAGGATAGCTAGAGTGCTACGCATATTGAGGACATAAGGCTTTGAGAGCAGAGATAATTATTCATATGTCCATAGTAGTAAGAAAAAGCTGCTCCTAGTTTCAAGGTGTGATAGTATACACATCTGTTCTTTAAGACCGACTGGAGAAGACGCCATCTTATTTAGGACAGTACTATAGCAACGCATATTCTGTGTCGTTCTCCAGTATTGTAATAAAAGATGCGTATTTGCTTCAAAATGCTGGCGATGGGGACCTCCAGTGATTTGTTCATCGAACCACAGAACTGAATGTATGCGCTAAAGAAACCATGTTTTTTGTTTGTATGTTTTCGTCAAGGCGCCTGCGGGAGGCATTTTATGCGTCCGGAGTACCAGAAACGCGCGCGCGCACGCACGCACGCACGCACGCACACACACACACACACACACACACACACACACACACGCGCACGCACGCGCACACACACACACACACACGCGCACGCACGCACACACACACACACACACACACACACACACACACACACACACACACACACACACACACACACACACACACACACACACACACACACACACACACACACACACACACACACACACACACACACACACACACACACTACTTTATCTGTCATTTCTTTGTGCTTTGTGCCTCAGTGTACCTGCTACGCCCTATAATCCTCAAAAAGCGAGGAACACATGACAAATAAGAATACCGCATAGGCTTTCAATATATGCGTCGACAGCATGTACAGTTTGACCTTTGTATTTGGCATCTTTAGACATTCACTAAAGATGGAAAAAGTTTCCATCGCCGAAGCATTGGTGAAGTGCAAATGCTTGGTACTTGGTCACGTGCAAATGGGACGAGAGGGGCTGGCACACACAGTAAACACTCTGTCATTGAGGTGCGAATGCAATAGTTCTAATATTGATACAAACTGGCAACTAGCCTCGTAACTTTATTTTTCAAGCAAGAAGAGCTCACGAAAAAATTCGTAGTTCTACAAACCTGTAGAAGAAGTGAGCCATGATTTCCATCAGGAGAAAGTGGGCACCGCAGCGTAGAATCCTCGCCACGGCGATGGTGACTTCACGCGGCGTGCAGCTCGGTTTGGGCTTCTCTGACTGGGAAGATCCGTGTGGATGTTTTTTAGGAACACAGCTATAAAAGCATAATATTTTTGCGTACGCACGGGGCCGCAGCAAAATGTTGGAAAGGTTGCTCTACAAGGTGCGGGTATTGTCCCAGTCGTGTGGGCTGTTATAACCGAATGTAGCATAGTCATGGCGTGCACATAGCAGCGCCGGACCAGCAGGCCTTCAACGCAGGCAGCAAGGCCTTCACTTGTGCTGTGTGTACGCGCGCACACTTGTTATCGCCTCATCTGGCCTGCCTGCACCACATCGAACTATCACTACTAGCATGTGTTCCTCGTTATCTTACTGCCACTCGGCTGCCTATAAATACGGGCTGCACATTCCAATAAGCGTTCTTTTTGTTCTGCTGACTACGTAGATGCCTTGCTGGTCCGGCGCTATGTGCACGCCATGGCTAGGCTACAGTGGCGACGAGGATGGGATGACACAAACGGCGACCCAGTATCGGCTTCCGTAGTAAGCTTCGCTCCACACCAAGTGAACGCTCGGCGAATCGGTGGCTCAAGACAGCTCTTTTGTTCCTAGGCCAAGATCCAGATGTCTGCTGCTTGGTGTTCGTCGTCTGTAGAGCCTTCAGTCCCTGTGAGTGTGTTACTTTGTGCCCTCCTTGCTGTGCCTTGTTCGCGAGCCCCGCGGCTTCGGCATTTCCTTGCAGCCGGTCTCATTGTGCTTTGTACTACCGCACATTGAGCATTATTAACGTGCAGTACCCCGCCTCTCGTCCTGCGGTGTTTTCTGCTGATACGCTTGCACCTTTAACACAGGTGTCATTGCCGATTCGATCATGTTTTTCACGCCATCTGCAGCCTCAGCTGAAACTACCATCGCTTTGACCTCTTCTAACGTTAGTTCCCGCTTCGCAAGCAGCTGCTTCTGCAGTGCACTTGACCGGATACCACACGCAATGATACAATGCGATCTCGTAGCATGCGATCCAAAGCACTGCCAAAATTGCAATTATCAGCTATTCGGTGAATGTCCACCAGAAATTGTTTAATAGGTTCGCTCTCCGCTTGAGAACGACTGAAAAACTTGTAACTTTCAGCGATTTCATGTTGCTCGGCATCGTAGTGCTCGCTCAAAACTGCGAGGACTGCTTAATAGGTCAACGCATTAGGCTTGCGCGGAGCCACTTTCCCTGCCAGCACTTGGATCGTGTGCATGCTTAAAACAGCAAGCAGCAATGCTTTTTTCTTAGTCGAGTCTTGAATGGCGTTCGCTTCGAAGTATGCTTCTACTTTATCAAGGTATGGCTTCCACATATCCTTGCCTTCCTCGAAGTCCGGAAGGTAGTGGTGAGCCATATGATCGCCTTGGTTACTCGGTTTTTCGTGGTGTCAGGTTCAGGGCCGTCTTTCACTGCATAGGCGATGTCCATCCTCGTCGCCACTGTAGCACAGCCATGGCGTGCACATAGCAGCGCCGGACAAGCAAAACATCAGCGTAGTCAGCAGAACAAAAACAACGCTTATTGAAAAGTGTAGCCCGTATTTATAGGCAAACGAGTGGCGGTAAGGTAACTAGGAACACATTTTAGTAGTGATAGTCCGATGCGGTGCAGGCAGGCCAGATGAGACGATAACAGTTGCGCGCGCACACACACAGCGCACGTGAAGATACAACAACGACCATGCGCGTGCTCGTTGCACGGTTATTAATAATTATTTTTGCTTGCCAGGGCTGCACGTAATTTATTTCGTAGCTTTGTGAAGAACTCAAGGCACGTTTCTGTACGCAGATGCGCATCCGATTAAGTTTTCTCGCCTTGGCATAACCAGCGGTTCCTTCTCCTTGTTTTTGCCGGGGCGCGAGCAAAACGATTGTTTCTCTGTTTACCGTGCACTGCAGGTACACGTGGGCCCATACAAGAGGGGTAAAATGGTGAAACCGATATCTTATAGAAGTATTAGAGCAAAACGACAAACAAGCGAACAAATACGTCTATTTGCGAAATTAACAGAAAAATATAAGTTCTATCAAGTCAGGACCGTTAAGCAATGATAATGGTAGTACGTTTCATTCATCTGTAATGCGGGGGGAAAAACTGAATGCGTGAGTTCTCCTTTGATAGTAAGAGTGATATGGGAAGTGTTTGTTAGTCAGAGTGATAATTCTTGTTAGTATTATAGTTAATGGGCGTGCACATGGGCCAAGATGGATCGACAGCTTGCTAACATAGGGGGCGAACAAACTTGTAGTCATTCTGGCGAAACAATGTGAACGACGGGCAGCGGGAAAAGAAGCAAGACATGGTAGTAATGGTGGTGGTGGTGATGTTGCAGCGGGCGGGGTTAGCCTGGCCTACATAGCCGGCTAACCAGTCTTATGCGGTACAACAGCGTCGCTTTTTGTCGAGAAAGTCCGTGTATTACACACGCTTGATGTGAAAACTTGTGGATCTCCCTGAAGTGATTGCGTATTGCACCTTTGTTGTTCTGGTAAGTCTTAGGAGCTCTTTCTTTTGGAACAAACGTTCGCGCTTCGCGTGCAAGGGCGTCAGCGTTTTCACTGCCTTCAATATTCCAACGTGGGATGGGATCCACTGAAACGTTACATTAAATCTATTGCCGTTGAGTTGTTTATTGAGCGCCAGAGATTGCCTGGTGAACTTTTATTGAGTAAGGCCGCGATGCAATCGTTTGAGTCCGTCGGAACTACTGCATCTTCTGCAGGAAAGCATTGCAATTTTCGCAAAGCCCGGTGAGTGCCGCGTTTCTACCATTCTGGATGCAGGACAAGGCGCTGACTATCAATTGCTTTCTTTATCGGAAAAAAGCAGAGTACACACAAAAAGGTAGAGAACAATGAGGAAACTAGGACCACAAAGCTTAGAATAACAGAGAGCTGAGCTAGTTGGTGAGTATTCATTGCAAAAAGACAGGGCGTGCAAACACGGACACAAGAAAGAAGTCAGGACACCACAAACGCCAACTAACAACTCACGCCGACTAACAACATTTGTGGTGTCCTGACTTCCTTTTTGTGTCCGTGTTTGCACGCCCTGTCTTTTTACAACAAAGAACCACAAAGCTTTTCGAGGAATCACAAGTATCATGAAGCTACTAAATCAGACAAAACTTATTGTTCGCATTGTTAAATGTCAACATATACTTCTGGTCACAGGCTTTCCCGTGTTTTCGTCTGCTTCTCATGTGGGCGTAGCTATCAAAGCATTCGTTTCGTGACAGTTGTGTTTAAATCGCGGGCAAGTGTCCAGTGACTGTTGTGTGATCCAACAACAGTCACGCTTTTGTAAAGCATGGACAGCAACAACACTTTTGTAAAGCATGGACGTTTGAGCTCTGTGAACATTTATCACATGTGAAAATTGCTGTCGCGTGGAAAGTTATATTATAGTGCTGGGATTAAGAATGTTAATGTCCATTCATGTGTAAATATTGTACTGTTCTATGGTTACTGACACGTTCGTGATGCAAATGATTATGTAAGAAGAGTAGCCGGAGACACACACGTAGGCAGCAATCTCTCGTTAAACACGTTCATAAACACATTTTAAATACATTAATACAGGAAAGGTGAAATCACAACTTTATCTAGAGACTCGGTTGGCCTGCATGATAAACAAAGAAATTTATGGCCTGTAATTTTCTACCGCAGCCGTGCTGTGTGCAAACCAAGGCCATGCCAGACGGCACGTAATAGGTGAGTCGGTATTTTTAGTACTTTCAGAAAACCAAAATTCACAGGGTCCCTTACTGAATCGTCTCGAAGGCGAAAGACATCTTTTTCTTCTCACTCGATGCATTGATCCCCGACACCCCATATCCGAAAGCTTTCTGCGCCTAACGTAGTTTTAAGGCCGAACCATATTCAGCGTTTTTGCCGGCGTTTTCTTGCGTTGCGTCCCTCGGCGTCGTCATAACAACGCCGCCAGAGAGGGCGGCAAACCATATGAGGAGCGCTAAGGCCAGCGTCAGCTCAGCGTCGCACAATGTGACCAGAGGGAATGAACCTGACACCTCGTAAAGCAGTGTACAGTTTCCGGCAATGGACCAACAAGATATGCTTTATGTCTCATTTGCAGTTCTGTGGTGCAAAAAACGAGTCACAGTGCCGCCGAAAAGTCTTTTTTTTTTATTTGACTTGTAGCGCCAGCTATTGGCATTAAGAAAAACCACAAACTCGTAATATATGGCCTCTGAGCTTGAAGCTGACGCACATCTTTGAGGCCACGTATTCGGCCAATACACTCATTCCTGCTGGGCCTACCGATGAACTTGAGTACGGCTCTCGGAAAGGGTTCAAAGATATCACGAGCGCTTTGCTGTCGAAGCTTCTAGGGAACAAACTAAGTCAAATACAAGCATCAGTTGAGAACTTAAGGGCCACACAGCGCACGGCGACGACTTATTAGATTCGAGGCGGGCGGCAGCCATTTTGGCAGCCGCGACGACGCCGTTACTTAGCGGAAGTCGCTGCCAGCCGCACGCTGATTGGTTCTGCGTCCATCGAACTGCTTCCGGCGTCGACGCTGCCACCCGTGATGTCTGGACTGTCCAGAGGTGGACGTTTCGGCCACCGTCACTGGTAGCGTCGACGTCGAGGGACGCCGGCGTACGAAACGCCGGGAAAACACCGGCAAAAACGCTCTATATGGTTCGGCCCTTACGCTGCATTTAGGATCGGAGGCATTGCGAGCTTTCTGCACCTCATCTTTTTTTTTCTTCTCAGTTGAAGTACTGATACTGCTAAGCTCCCCTAGGAAAGTTTTCTCCACCTAAGGTTTTTCACTGCCGCCAAGACCAAAGGCATTGCACGCTTTCTGCGCATCACCATGTTTTGCGCTGCCTCCGCGATCGGCCCACCTTTGACTAAGTGACGATGTCATGTGATGAATTCATCATGTGACGTCACGTTATGTGGCGTCATGCTGACGGCACAAGTTTTAGCAACCTATCACGTCACATGGTGAAGTCATCACGTGAAAATGAGTTTTTGCTTCTCTCGTGTTGCCACCGCCGACGCCGGACGCCGACGGTCGATTTTCATGTTTCATGAGGCATATAAGGCTTTCGCCTTATTAAGCGAAACTACTTCCCGCTGAACTGCCTAGACAGATAAAATACCCACCACTTTGCACGCCCAAGCTTTTCAATCATTTTGTCATTGTCTTATGTACCTGGGAGATTGCGTCGTTTAAGAATATGAACTACGAAATAACAACGTGTACTTTTGACACACCTGAGCCACGAAGTCGTCGTAAACCTGTGGCGGCCCTAGGTAAAGCATGGGCATGTACATTAAATATCCCAGCGTCTTCCAGTACGGTGGCCACCTGCGCTTGTTGTCGCCAGTATTATTTCGTTGCTGTGATTGAACACAGTCCACGCTGAAGCTGAGGCCGCGCAGGACGTTCCAATGGAAGGCGACGAACACGGCACCGAACGGCATGCGGCCGTACTTGGTAAACATGTACTGGAATAGAAAAAAAAGAAGATCTGCAGTGGGAGTAGGCACAGTTTATAGCAACAGTCATAACTATAATGAAAAAATGTTGCAGTGGCTTAGCTCGGCTATGCCAGGATAACGTAGCGTTAGCAAAGGTTCAGCTAATTATTGTTAGCTTTCCTGATTGTCTAGGATTAGCTTGATTATCATGCTTACTGCTGCTCCAATGACACACACACGGTATACGTATTATGTGGCACATGTATATTTATTTTGCTAGGCAACTGCTTCGGGATCCGATGAGTTAAGCTGTTTCGCTCTCCTGCGCAGTTGAGCAGCATTTGTGCCCTCCTTCTCCATGGCTAAACCACACTGGCAAATGCCAGTCAGAGGCTCTATCAAGCGGCTCCAGCGCAGTGTCAGACGGCGACTGCACAGCGAAGGCGAATAGCTGCGCGCGAGCCGGCGCCAATACGTCTGCCAAGGCTACGACGTCACTCCTCTGGAAAGCGTAGACTGCTGGCGGGGAGTCGCGCGCGGCGGCGGCGGAGTGCGCAGGACTCGCCGCCGCCGGTGCGTGACATCACTGATCCTCGCGCATGCGCAGCACGGCTCTTGAGGATCCAGGCAAAACTGGCTCGGCTAGGCCAGTGTCGCTAACGCAAGAAAAAATTAGCGCAGATTGCACTTAGTTGCGCAAGGCTGAGTCACAGCAGAGCTGGTGGGCACCTAGCTGGTCCTGGCTTGGCTAGGCTTTCACCCTCTCACCTTTCTTTCCCTATGCCACACCTTGTTATACTTTACTATACATGGTTATGCTTGCTTTTCTTTTTCTTTGCTTGTTGTCTATCTCTTTATCTCTCTGTTTCTTTCTCAGTCTTGATCTTTTCTCTGTTACGTCCCCATAGTTCTCTGTATTTTTCTCTTTCTTTGTGTGTCTCTCTCTCTGTGGTAGTTCTCTCGCCTTCTATCTTTTTCTCCCTTTCTTCACTTTCCTTCTATTTCTCTATTTCTCCTGTGCTACCTGCATTTAATTTTTTTCTTTTATTGCGATAGCAATTTTATGGGCAGTCTCGACTGGATTTTACCGTCGACGTCGCCGCCGTCATGCACCGTATATGTATAAGTATGTATATATATATATAGATCAAAGGCCCAAAGAAAAGTAATTCAGAAAAATGCTTCCGAAGCGCGGAATCGAACCAGCGACCTCTCGTTCCGCAGCGCGTGACGCTAACCACTTAGCCAGAAAGCACAGAGCCTTCAGGTAGCTAACGGCGAGCGTTATATACACACTCTTTACCGCTGGCAGGACTCAGAGATGGCAGGCGCTTATAAGCGTTTCTTCAGTATCAGCGAGATGGCGCGAGGAGCGCGACGGGCGGATTTAAAAGTCGTCGGCGGGCTCACTCGCTTCTTATATTTGCGCAGGGAGAACCTTGCCCTTCCGCTGTCTGCTCGCGCGGTTTTCTTGTGGTGAGGGGAAGAGGGGTGTTTCGAGCTTTCACCGTGATGTCCGCGCTCATGTTACGGAGCGTACGAAAGTCACTCGAGCTCAAGAGATGCCGCTAAACGAACAAACAAGATGAGCGGGAACTATCAAGTGTCACAGCTCGACACTTGAAGCACGCTAGTTTCCTTCGCTGCTTCGGCCGCCTTTGCAACAGGAGCGCTGTTCAAACTGAGAGTATCCATTCTCGAGCCTCACTTCGTATAGCATTAGTTTCTTGCTATCGCATTCATTGCTTCCCCCTTGCGACGAAACTGTGACTTTTTTTCTGAATAAAGTTTCTTCCTCCTCCTCCTGTGCTTATCCTCCCCTCCTCCTTTCCCTCTTCTTCTGCCTCACTTCCCTTTCCTACTCACATGCTATACTACACTATACAAGGCTATTCTGTGCTCTGCTAGCGCGGCCGAATAGCCGAGTGGTTACGACGCTCGCCATCGGATTGTGGTTGCGCGGGTTCGTATATCGCCTCGTAAAGAATTTTTTTCGCCAATAATTTCTCCCTTTATTTTTCTTTCTATTTCTTTCTCTCTCTCTCTTTTTCTCTCTCTGTCTCGTTCTCGCCCGTCAAAGTTATTGCATCCGACTCTGGACAAATCGGCGCACGTGTTGTGGGAGCAAAGCAGAAGACGAAGAAGAGGACAACGATGAAGAAGAAGACGAAGAGAGCGCGTACCGGTTCATAACGATGATAATTTTCAATCTACGATACACAGCAAACTTTAAGCATAACAGCTTTGCTGTAAAATGTTTCATTCTGAACGGTAGAGCAAAGAAGAACACGGACGGCGACAGATCAAGGCGGGACACAGCCCCGTCCGTGTGCTTCATTGCGCTACTGTTCAGAATTATGCACTACCGACTAGGCCACCAGTCTGTCCTTTTGTGAAATGTTGCTCGTTTACTGATGTTGCGTGGCATTTTAGAGGAACCAAATACTGAATCTAAAATGTTTCAAGAAACGTTTTTTCAGCGTAAGCAGTGATGCGCTGACAAACAAAAAATAAAAGCTAAGAAAATGCACAGGGCACTGAAATCAGCAAAGTAAGAAGAAGGAGCCAATTTCAGATTTTCTGCGTGAATTAAACAAAATGAACGAAGACTTGAGCTTAATTTTCTTTCGTAATTACATCCTCTTTAGATTCCCTGTCCCTCTACGGGGACATTGGTTCTCAGGTTCTGACGGAAAGGTGAGTGAGTGAAAAGACTTTATTTGATTATCCGGCGGACGACTATCCTAGTTTGCGAGGGGAGGGTCATGGCGATGGGGCCACACATCACTTCGGCGTGACGTCCTCTACTCGACGAGCAGCCGTCGCTATTCCCGCCTCATAGACGGTAGACCCGGTGTTGCTGTCGGAGGATAAGTACTGCGGAGCCATCTATAAATATGACATAGAGATGTTTAGCTTCTTTGGGAACGGCGACGTGACAACAATTTGCGCGAGTAGGTTTAACACGCGACATTGCCATCAGGTTTTAGGAGTGTACGGCATTACTCCGCCCCAATAGTGATGTTAATGTTTCGAATAGCCGTTGATCCGCACACTATATATGCGTCCTTTGGTGGGACGTTTCTCGTATTTCTGTATTGGACAGTGCATTTCGGTGTTCTTTTATGTGGGAGGCGTTTTACGCGCTCTACATAGAAATATCTATTTTATCAGGTTGCGTGTCACTTATGTTACGTGTTAGCTCTAAATACAACGAGATAAGGATATACAGTGTGGCCCAGCTATATTTAGCCAGAGTTTAAAAATATGCCAACGCACTCAATGATGACGCCAACAAGTGCGTCTTGCTGACTATTGCCTGGAGTAAGGCTGAGTATTTTTGTGTTCTGATTATTTGCCTAATTAAGCCACCTTATTTAGCTAAATTATGAGGCAACGAAGCTGGGCGAAGAATTCCAATGAGAAAGTTGCAGATAGTTTTGCAAAACGTCCGATTAGAAAGTATCTTGCTTTCCAGCTATTAAGTATTACTGTTTTTCTGCTTACTGCGGATGCCCGCAGATTATTTAAAAAAAATGCAACGTGACATGCCTGCTTGCGCGCCATTTCGCGCGAATATTCCAGTGCTCCCTAACGTTCCGCATGCAAACGACCGTAGCATTTACCCGGTTGTGCTGCCTCGATAGGGCAGCGACGATGGTGGTGGCTGTGCGAAGAACACAATTGCTAGCGGCGACACAAGCGGTGTCGTATCAAAACTACAAGCACACTCAACGGCAGCCGCTGCGTCTGCTTATCGTTGTGATAAACTGTCGCGAGGAAAGCATATCATTTGTACGCGGAACGTTACGGAGCACTGCAATCACGGCACGCATAGGCGATGAAGCGGGCATGTCACGTGGTATTAACGGCGAAGCTGTTATTTGTCGAGCCTTTCATGTCCGGGATCCGTGGTAACGCTTGGGGGTATCCTATACGGGTATGTGCCACAGGCATTGGGTGAATCCCACTACTCACCACTGGTATCCACTAAAAATGAGGGCAACAATTAGCCCAACAAACGGGTTTGTGCCACAGAAATCTGTGCGGCCTATTAGAAAACTATCATCATCCTAAACCGAGTATGTGCCAGAGAAATTGGGTAAATCTCGCTACACGCAACTTCCACTAAAAAAATGTCGCCCGCATCTTCCCACGGGGGGAACTCGAGTAAATGCGTCGCAGAGTGGTGGGGGTATCGAGAGAATGTTGCGTAATTGGGTTTCGCAGAAGCGTCCCGCTGCCCGAGTGATGGATCCGCTGCTCGACGATCACGAATGGTTGCTGCTTGTCGAGCACGACGTTCAGGATCCAGAGCCCGTCGTTGCCGTTTCGCAGCTGCTTCTCGTTCCCCGAGTGAAGGATCCGCAGCCCGTCGTTGCCGTCTCGCAGCTGCTTCTCGTGCACGAAGTTCCGGGTCCGCAGCTCGCTTCAAACGCTTGCATTCAGCGTCGTATGCTCGTCTCTTCGCAGCCTTGTCTTCTGCGTTGCTTGCTGTTGTTGACGCCGACGACTGTGAGGGTGGGGTAACGTTGCCTTCAACGAGTGGTGGGACGCTGATTGAAAGTACTGTTGCTTCCATTGCATCTACTCGAGTCAAGCAAAGCGTCAAGTCAAACGAAAGCCAAGTAAAGTCGCCCTTGACTGAATTCCGAACTCGCGCTCCGCCGCTTATATACACACCGCCCACGTTCGATCTAGAGGAGGGCGGGACGGAGAGGAGGGAGGGAGGGAGGGAGAGGAGAGGCCTGCTGCCGGCACGAGACGAGCCGAGCATGCGAGGGAGGGAGAGGAGAGGCTTGCTGCCGGCACGAGACGAGCCGAGCATGTGCAGTGGGGGTGTGGACGGCGGCCGACGCCGCAGGTGCGACTAAGAAATGCTCCGCATTTAAAAGGAAGAAGGCAACAGTTAGCCCAAGAAATGGCGTGCGCGTTTCCAGTCACACCACTGTCACGTCATACTTTGTGGTTATAGAAGGTGGTGGTTATACTGCCACCTCAAAGCTTAACAAAGAGTGTTTAAGGAAGAGCAGTGATACAACATATCGGAGCATCTTAAGCGAAGACTTCTTTGTAAACCTGTGTATAAGAGTGGTAGGGTCAAGGTGCAATAAAACTATACTGCCATCTCAAAGTTTGACAAAGAGTTTTTAATCAAGAGCAGTGATACAACATACCAGAAAGACTTGCAAAACATAGAACTGCGTTAGTCTGACGAAGGGAACGCCACAAGAGTCTGTTTCATCGGTGTCCGCGAAGCAAAGCTGGATGATCTTTTCTTTTTTTTTCGTATTTCGCGGGCATCTGTACTAAGCGCAAAAACACTACTACGTAACACATATGAAGTTACAAACTATCTGATGGGACGTTTTGCAAACCGATCAACAACATTCTAATTGGAATTTTTGGGCAGCTTCTTTGATTCAAATGTTAAACATGCCTAATTAGGCAATTAAGCGGAAAACTAAAAAAAGTCACAGTTTCGCCGCAAGGGCGAAGCAATGAATGCGATAGCAAGAAAAGTGGCCCGTAATCGACGCGCTGCTACGCTGCAAAAACATCTACCCCCCCCCCCCCCCCCCGGCAGCAACTACCGCGCGAGCAGACAGCGGAAGGGCAAGGTTCTCCCTGCGCAAATATTAGAAGAAGCGAGCGAGCTGGCCGACGACATTTAATTGCGCCCGTTGCACTCCTGCAGGTAATGAAGAAACGCTTATAAGCGCCTGCCATCTCTGAGTACTGCTAGCAGTAAAGGGTGTGTGTATAACGCTCGACGTTAGCTGCCTGAAGGATCTGCGCTTTGTGGCGTAGTGGTTAGCGCCACGCGCTGCGAAGCGTGAGGTCGCTGGATTGATTTCGCGCTACGGAAGCATTTTTCTGAATTATTTTTTTTGGAACACACACACACACACACACACACACACACACACACACACACACACACACACACATATATATATATATATATATATATACGGTGCATGACGGTGGCGGCAAAAGCCAGCCGAGACTGCCCATATAATTGCTCTTGCAATAAAAAAATTTGTGACGTACTCCATGCAATAGTCAGCAACATGCATTTGGTCGCGTCGTCAAAGAGTGCGTCGGCATATTTTTAAACACCGCCTAGAGATAGCCGGGGCACCCTGTATAATGTTGCGGTCACATGTATAGTAAATAATGATCATTCGTTTCCCCGTGAGAAAGCTGAGAAAATTTTAGGGGTCCGTTTACTTCGGTCCGCACCGTGATTCTATTCAGCCTTTTATCACTGGCTTCTGCCTCCCAATGGCGGGGCTCTTATCCAGCCAAGCTGCGTTTGGCGCAAGAGCTAAATGACAACATCAACAACGTGTGGCCAGTTTACCGAAGCAGACAAAAAGAACGAAAGAAAAGAAAAAAAAAAAGACGGCGAATGGCAGGGATACCGAAAAAAACAGATAAGTGTTGTGACTCACGTGGAATGGACTCAGCGGGAGATAGAACTCTTGGAGGTGGATCAGGGCGGCGACCACGTAGCACAGTGCTGTGCTGCGCAGCGAGACCGTGGCGTAGAAGACGGCGTGTTGTCCCAGGAAGAGCAGGGTCGCTTCCCAGCCAAAGCTGAAGGCCGTGAACAGCGAGGAGTAGACAGCGTAGAAGACGGGTGTCAGCTGCGAGTAGTTTAGTGATCACCACTTGCGTGACAGCGAGAGAGCGATAGAGAGAGAGAAATGTGATGGGAAAGAAACCAAGGCTAACCAGGGAGAGAGAGAGACAGAGAGAACTTATTTGAAGGCAGAGAGGTCGGCCTGAGCTAGTACGTTATAGCCTGCTACTCTGCACAGGGGAAAAGGAAGGAGGAAAAAAAAAGAATGGTGTAGGGTGATGATGGGGAGAAGAAGAGGTGATGAGTATACGCAATAACCACGTAACACAGTGGTTTCGCTACAGTCTAGCGTTCCCTTCTGTGTTATTAAGAAAATTTATAACTGCCCTTGTAGCACTTGGTGACATTGATCGCACATTGCTGACAAAATACCACTTTCGCATAGTGTTGCCACTCTGATTCCTGCCAGCGTTGAAGCTCGAGTTTTTCGTTGTGGCACGTAAAGTGGGCAGCCGCAAAATATATGTGCTGCTGTTTCACACAGCAGCACATATATGACCGCGGAGGCCACATTTTTTTATAAAAGTGAAATAAAAAAAAAAGAAACACCGGCATTCTTCATAGATTTGGATGCGCCTTTGAAAACCCATGTGGGTTAATCCGTTAAACCGTTAATCCCTTGCTCCGGAGTTTTTAAGCGTATCTTGGTGATAGTGTTAAGCCCCCCCCCCCCTCCGCCCCAAATTATTTGGGTAGTTAAGCGAAGAAAATTGGTGGCATTGACTTGGATTGAACTGATAGGCGAGCATGCATACGATTAAAACGCAGAAGGCAGATAGGACGTAGGTAACGGCACAAAAAATTACAAACTCAACACTTGAAGGACATGTCGACGCGAATTCATAGAATCGGCCAGGCCGCTCAAATTACGTTGGAGTCCAGGTAACGCCTTACAAACATAAAAAAAAATTCTCTATTTGCTAAATAGGAACAAGGTTGCTTTTAAAACTATGGCAGCAAAAAAAAAAAAGAAACATTTTGTTTTCTTCTCAGTAGGTGCCAATGTAAATTTTACGCACAAAATAAGTACCTCCATGCTATAGAGAATTTGCAGTGTAAGGGAATAGACCAATAACACAGACAAAGTTGCCGGACATTTGGCTCACCAACCGGAATTTGGAGGCAAAAGCCGCCAATAGTTAACATTTACCAGCTAATTAAGCAACACGCTTGGTCACTGACCAATTTATCTTTGCCGTATCCAGAGTGGGAGAGGGGGGAGGTAATGGGGACCAACACGAGAATTCACTTTTCAACTGTCGCTCATATATTCGAGCCCCCATCTTATTCTGAACGGCTGTCTTGCTTTGACTTCGAGGAAAATGAGCTCTTAAGGATTTATGTTCAAATGTATTCCGCAGAAACGTTACACTTGTCTTTTTTGGTTCTCAGAAATTAGGGATCTATGGTGGGAAGCTGCTTGCTCGAGCTTGGACAAAATCCACGTGCGCGAAGTGTGTGTAATTGGAAAACCAGCGCGAAAACGACGGTGATTCAAGAAAAAGAGCACACAGGACGAGCGCTGTCTTCCAATTATGCACCGATTCGAAAACTGGCCCACCTTTCTACCTTACATCGAAGTGTGTATGCGTAATGTTGTGGACAATAAGCGTATTGCTTACCGAAGGTGCGGCGTAGGCGGTCAACCGGGCTAACACGGGATGCAAGAGGTACCACTTCCAAGCGATAACCACCATATACTTCGTCGTCTGCCACTCCCAGTTTGCAATGTCCTGCACGGTCGAGTGAAACAGTATTCTTGGCAGGGATTGAGTTTTGATGAATAACAAAGCGTTTGATCACGTGACAGTAGTGCTTGCCGGGAATAGCTGGTTGCACATCGTGAGGAAGGATTGAAGTTGAAGTTTATTTTACGCAAAAAAAAAAGTACAGTCGCCCAGGCAACCGGCCAAAAAGGGGAAAAGAGAGTGACAAGGCGCCTGCCCCCTGTGAACCCAAGAATTTCACCAAAGTGACACAATGCTTAGTGTTATAATTAACAGTGCAATAGACGTATAAAAATTAGCATAAATGAGAGTTATTACATGCAAGAACGAAAGAAGGGGGATTTTTTAGGGCTCTTTTTTGTTTATTAGACGCAATACTAACCAGCAGTAGCAGACAATAATGCCAAGGGAAGGGCAGGGCATTTAATTTGCAGGAATTATGATATAAACGTGAAGAAAGTAAAGTGGACTGAAAGATAACTTGCCGCCGGCAGGGGCTGAACCTGCAACCATCGAATAACGCGTCGGATGCTCTACCAATTGAGCTACAGCGGCGGTCATCCTTCGTGCAGAGTGACGCCAGCAGGTAGAAAAAGAGTGTTCCACACTCGCAGCCATGACTGCGATGGACGCTGACTAACACCAACAGGTTTAAATGCACATATATACCCAATGAAGTGGACGGGAGGATGACCACCGCCGCAGCTCAAATGGTAGAGCATCGGATGCGTTATTCAAAGGTTGCAGGTTTGGCCCCTGCCGGTGGCAAGTTATCTTTCAGTGCACTTAGCTTTTTTCACATTCATATCGTAATTACTCCAAATCACATGCCTTATACTTACCTTGGCACTGTTGTCTGCTAGTTCTCGTTATCATATGTAAATCACGCGTGCATAAGAGAAGCTAAACAAATGACAGGGCCCAGGCACAGACATCAAGAAATGCTCAGTGTCGTAGTTAAACGTGCAATATACGTAAAAAAAAGGATAAATGAAAGTTACTGCATGTAAGTCACGCGTCTATAAGAAAACCCAAACAAATGACAGGATTAAACCAGGCAGTGACATCAAGAAATTAATATGCGTGATGTGGTGCGTCATCTTCCTGTATCCTCGCCAGTGTGTTTGGCCGAAAACACTCCTCGCGATCACATGGCAACGGTGTAAGCGCATTACACGCGTTCACCTCAGAACAAAAAAAGAGCAACATAAAAAAACATCTCCCATAGTTACCTTGACCCACGCTTGTACCGAAGTGTTGGTCACATGCTTATAAGTGATACAATCTTTCATAGCTTGCGTTTTTTTTAAGGTTTCATGTGAGAGCTTGCGCCCCCATCTCGGAGCTTCCTTGATAATTCCAAATTAAATTTTTGAGATGGATTTCAACAGATTCATTGCTATTGAGGCTACGGCATCCATTATTACAGACTCACATTCATGTTGACGCATAGTGTGGAAACCACGTACTAAGGCTATTTGTTCAGGTAGATTTTTTGTTTTCTGTAGGTCGGAGACTTTTAACTGTTTTTTTTTTCACCTTCTCTTTGCGCAGAGGAAAGCGTGAAACTGAAAGAAAAGGCTTCTTGCATACGCACATGGTATGTGGGAAATAAGTTGGTTGTTTATTGCAATGCACACGAGGTATCTTTTTATTTATGCCTGCATGATAATTCTGTAATACTTGCGCCGGCACGAACATTCGTGAACACAAGAAAAATATGCACACAAAAGTAATATCCATAAAAGCTTCAAATTCATCGAAAACATTGTTCTCATAATTGCGTACATATTGCAAAACGGAAAGTTATCCGTTACTGTGCATGCGTTTTGGTGATCGACCTGCGGTCGTTTAACGCGCCTCTTAAGACACCAATTGATTGGATTCTTGCAGTTACTATCTCGATCGACTACATCGGTTCTTCTGTAGCGATTCAGTAGTCGTAATGAATCTAGGTGTAATTCATATCAATATGACCAACTATACCTTACCTGCTTTCGCTCGAAACCGTAGGAGCCGTTTGAGAAGAATTGCGGCGCTTTCTCCAAAATATAGGCATCTAGGAAGGAAATCGGCACGATATAGTGTCGTTAAAAGAAAAGACGAATCAATGGTTTTACAGCGAATGCTCAGTGTGAACAAAGGCGAAGTTGAATCACCATATAACACCAGCAGTAATCCATCCCATGGTCGTGCCGCCGAAGTTAGCAGTAGCAAACTGTAAGGCCTAGAAATGGCGTTTATTAAAACGCCACTAAGAAATGTTAGCTCTTACAACAGGCCTCACCGTCCCATAGAGAAAGGATGTTCTTAGGTGCATCAACGAAGTGAGCAGGGTTGCCACTGACTTTCGAGTAAATGTCGCCAAACGACGAGCAAGAAGTCGCCAAAAGTCGCCATTTTTTTTACAAATTTCGCCAAAAAAGTCGCCATTCTAGATATGTGTGGCAAACTTAGTAATAAAAATTTCCACTCACGTATAGCCCCGTAGAATACAGTACCATCCAAGACCCTGAAATTATATTGACGTTTCTCGATGCCAGTCGCATCGCCCGCTTCACCATGTGAGTGCATAGTGCTGCTTTTCCGACTAGCCGCAAGATGTGCGTGGTGGCGCGAGGGTGAATGAATGAAACGCTCATGATATCATTCCCTCCCTGTCCGCTCGTTTCAAAGGTAAAAGTGTGGTAAACCCTGGGCGAAAACCATGAAAGCGTTCTTTGTAGACAGCTTTACGTACCCTTATATAAATAAAAGGATTAAAAGGTTTATTGAAGGTAACACGACAGAATTCTTACAGCAGTCTTACACCTTTTCATTGTGAACTAATATGACACCGGACGCCACCGACCCTTTCTTATAGTCGCCTATATCTACACGCGTCAATCCGACGCGTTATTAATGATCAGGTTGACAATGTAAAATGTTATATAGGAATTGTTTTCATTGCACACGCTCACCCAGAACAGTGGAAAATGCCTCAATAAATATTCTTTATTGCACAAATAGCCGTGTATCCGCCTCTCCTCGCTATTCCAAAGTAGTCTTTGCGAGCTGAATTGGGGGTACCGCAACAGTGAATAAGTCGCCAAGCGATTCAGAACATTTGGAGCTTTGGCGGAACAATTGGTCGGAACACGTGGCCAACCCATCGTCTAGCCCCTTCAGAAGCGAAACTTTAGAGAAGCTTAAAACACCTAAAACCATAAACTTATAGAAACTGCCACCTCGCGGTTTTCAAGGCAGTCCGCTGACTTACATTTTGCTAAAATGTCGCCGGGGGACGTTCCAGTACCTCCTGCATCTAGACGAATTGAGGAGATGCACAGGAGTTACAGGACGGACAAACCGAATGACGCGTAATGTGCACATTCTACTCGTGGGTTTAAAACCAAGAAAAATACAGAGAATGTTACCGCTCATTCATTGGGAAGACACTAATCTTAGGATGCATAACTCAGTGGAGACCTAAGCCGAAAATCGCCAAAAATTCGCCAAGTCGCCATTCATAATTGTAGGTCGCCACGCGTCTCTCAAATTCGCCAATTTGGCGAAAAGTAGCCACCATTGGCAACCCTGGAAGTGAGTTCGCTTATGTGTTAAAAAAATCACACCATCTCCCGCTAAAGGGGATTATGAGGCGATGCGAAGCAGTGTTTCGGCATGTAGAGCCCGCATTTCAGAGGGGGAGTGGTGAGCAGGAAAGGGGAGAGGGGAAGTGGAGAGGGTTCGCGCATGCGCAGTAAGGATGGTCACACCGCACACCACCACCACCACCGGAGTGAACTCCGCTATAAGATGCTTCACATCTAAATTTGCGGCGGTTCCGCAATAGTGATGCGAAGACTGAGGAAGTAGCAAAGCAGGTGGCGTTGCCCTCCTCCTTTCCCTCCACCTCACATCCCTTTCCCACGCCTTGCATACTCTAGTATACAAGACTGTGCTATACTTTACCCCCCTTCTCACCTCGCCGTTTCCAACCCCTTGCTATATGCTATACTATACAAGACTCTGCTATAGGTTACCCTCTTATCTCCTCCTTTCCCTCCTCGTCACGAAATAGCAGAGGTCCGTGTTATGTTGCGATGTTCGATTATCGAAATTTCCAGAGTTCCTCACTAGGGCGTCCCTCATAACCATATTGTGGGTTTGGGACGTAAGACCCCTAATAATAATAATAATAATAATAATAATAATAATAACAATAATAATAATAAATCATTTAATCAATCATTTATTTAACGTGCCCAGGAACAACCGTAAGGTCTTTGTGCTGGCGCACGCAAAAAAAAAAACAATAAAAATAAACAATACAATACAGACAGTTTTCAGAAATAAAAAGAGCAAAAACACGTAGACAAAGAGAAATGAACACAAAAGGGGAGGAGTAAAATAAGACAACACGAGAAATATTGACGGGGCATAAAAAATTAGATTGCATATATACAACTATGTGGAAAGACTGAGAAGGGAAGACTTTGTACATTGTGCCACACTATGTCAAAACAGTGCAAAGCTCGGATAAAAACAATGATTGTGGGCTATGAAAAACGTCAAGATCAAGAAAATTAACATTATAGAGACTTTGTATTCTGTGAACGGTAGAGTGTTGGAAGAAGCAGGCGGGTACATGAAACGGTCTGTTCTCTCTGGTTAACTTACGCGGAATTCGAAAATTTACACAATTGAGAAGTACAGGGCACGATATGATACCGTGGACTAGCTTGTAAAGAAATAAGAGATCAGAGCGATTTCGTCGGCAGTGAAGTGATGGCAGTGATAATAATTCAGCAGTACTTGAACGAGATCCAGAGTCATTTCTAGCAAAGCGATGGTTATATATGCTGAGGAATTTCTTCTGGACTCGTTCAATGGCGTTACCGCTGGATTGAGCAAAGCCATTCCATATCACGGACGCATACTCAAGTTGCGGAAGACATATTGCCGTGTACAATTTGTGTAGGGCCATGGGAGACCTGAATTCTCGAGATATTCTACAAACACATCCGAGAGAACGAAGGCCCCGCATAGCAGCACGCTTAACGTGAGAAGAAAAGTTTAACGCGCTGTCAACAACAACACCAAGATCACTGATTTCATAAACCTTGCATAACGGCACAGAATTGACAGAGTATTGAAATGACACGCTAGATGTTTTGCGAGTGATAGACATGAATTTTGTCTTCGAGGTATTCAGACAAAGGTTATTACCGTCGGACCATTCGGAAAAAGAGCGCAAGTCTGACTGCAGCAAGCGACAGTCGTTAACTGAATGAATTTCCTTAAAAATCTTGATGTCATCGGCATACAAGAGGAAAGAAGAATTACGAATGGCAAAAGAAACACCATTAACGTAAATTAAAAATAGGAGTGGGCCTAATACCGACCCTTGAGGGACCCCACTAGTCACTTTATACAAAGAAGACGTTTGGCCATTTACGGCAACATAACAATATCTATTGAGCAGATAGCTCTGCAGGAGATTCACAACTGACAAGTCAACATCAAAGTGCGCAAGTTTAACCATAATCAGCGTGTGGCTGACTACGTCAAAAGCCTTGCTCAGGTCACAGTAAATTACGTCAACCTGTCCTCTCTGAGAAATAGGTGTGGAGATCTGCGTCATGAAACTAGCAAGATTTGTGGTAGTTGAGCGTCCAGCGAGAAAACCATGTTGATTAGGAATCAATGAGTTTTTCACACTAAAAGACAATATGTCGTGAAGAGCCAGCTCGAAGATCTTTGATGTGGCACATAGTAGAGAAATCGGGCGATAATTAGAAGCATCTGTTTTAGAGCCCGACTTAAATACTGGAAAAACACGAGCAGTTTTCCACATGCTTGGAAATGTGGAAGTGTCCAGGCAGTTATTAAATATCGTAGTTAGTACTGGGACAAATATACTACCATAAGCTTTTAATATGGCGGAGGGGGTGCCATCTGGCCCACATGATAAGGATGGTTTTAAGCGCTTAATGCATTCGCAGATAAGATTTTCATCCAGCGACAAAGCACTGGATGAGCTAATAATAATAATAATAATAATAATAATAATAATAATAATAATAATAATAATTATTATTATTATTATTATTACTCCCTCCCCATCACCTTCACTTCTTTTTCCCACCCCTTGCTGTACTGTACTTGGTTATGCTTGCTGTCTGCCTTTTTTCAATCTCTTTTTGTGTATGTTTCTGTGTATCTCTTTCTCTCTCTGTCTATTTCATTCACTGTCTTTGTGTATTTTTTCTTTTCTTTCTTTTTAGTTCTCTCTTTCTCTATCGTTTTGTTTCTCTCTCTCTCTCGGTGCTTGTTCTCTGTCTTTCTGTCTTTTCTCTCTTTCTCTTTCTATTTCTTTCTGTGTCTTTCTATCGTTTTCTCTCTTTTTTTCCTTTTCTTTCTCTCCATTTCTCTCTCTAGCTCTCTTTTTCTCTCCCTCTGTACGTATTCTCTCGCCTTATATCTTTTTTTGTCCTTCTCTTTCTTTCTCTCTACTTCTATATTTGTCTTTCTTTCCATCTCTTTCATTCTCTCTCGCTGCACACCTTATTTCCCCGTCATTGTTATTCAAGTCCCCGCGCTCGTGATGCGAAGCGGAAGATGAGGAAGAGAACGAAGAGAGCGCGTGTCGGTTCTTGATGATGACAGTGTTCGGATTCAGCAGACACATTGGCTTCAGCAAGATGAATGTCTGCTCAGCCCTATGCGAATTTCTCGGTGAGACACAAAGAATTCCTTGTTAACTTATTCCTGAACAAAATTTGGTACTCTAGACTTCCATTCATTCATTCGTTCATTGTTTCTCATATTGTTGTATTATTCTACTCCCTATTCCATATCCACAAATCATTCTTCAAATTTAGTTCATTCTTTATTTAAAAAAAAAATTAACCGCCGGTTTCATGGCCGATCCCCCGTAGTGGGTAAGAATCAACACAAGGAACAAGCAAGCAAGCAAACATTCATCATCAGCCTGTCTACGCCCACTGCAGGGCAAAGGCCTCTCCCATGTTCCGCCAAGCAACCCGGTCCTGTGCTTTCTGCTGCCACGTTATACCTGCAAACTTCTTTTGAAATCAAGAAAAGTTGAAATCAAGAAGAAATGGATATGGGCCGGGCACGTAGGACGTCGGCAGGATAACCGGTGGTCATTAAGGGTAACTGACTGGATTCCAAGAGATGGCAAACGCGTGAGGGGGAGACAGAAAATTAGGTGGGTAGATGAGATTAAGAAGCAAACATTGCGCCCGGCTTAAGCAGCTCTGGTGCGAAGACTGACGAAGCAGCATTCGGAGAGGTGGAGGATGAGCCGACGAACGCGTTCGCTGTAGACTCGCGCACAAGTGCAACGCCACACCTAAATTTCGACCTCTGGGCAGTTTAGGGGCCCATTAAAAATAGAAAGCAAACGGCATATCTTTCTTTGAATCAGACATACAGCATTGAGCTCAGTATTCGTTTCAATAAAGAAAACCACAAAACACGCATGAAAACCGCATGTTGGATCATGAGGTGCCTGTGGACAATGGCAACACCCTACCATGCGTTCCCGGTAAAGATTAGGTTGCAGCTGCTTTGCACTTCACACGAGAACTTCGAACGACTTGAAACGGCCATTCCTTCTCCCCGCGTTTGTTTCCCGCTTTCATATATAAAAGGGAGACCCGTCTAGCAGCACATTCAGTTCATTCTAAAAATGCCGTCGGTAGGCCACGGAAATTAAAGACACCAGGAGAACAGCGCGAATACAATGCTCGACGAAAGGAACAAATTCGCCTTGCTGAAAATGGTCGTGGAGCCAATCACAGTCTACCACAGCGACCACAAAGTGATTAGCACTCTAAAATAATAATACCATTACTCTAAAGTAATAATAAAACATACCCCCCATCAGCATGTGTGGTGTTTGATGCAGCTTCGCTGTCCAACCACCTTCACAGCGTCGATTAGAACCATAATTTTTCTGTCAATAAATGTACTTGACGAAAAAAAAATATCCCAGTTAGTCTAAAGTCAACGCGTATCAAAGTTAAATAAAAAACTGTCGAGAAATCACTTTAATTCGTTGTTAATTGTCCTTACGTACGAAATGCCGACACTGCTATGCCCATTGGTTGTGTCGCCAGCAATATTTCACGTGCTTTTGATGTTGCAAGTCCGGACCGAGCAAAATTGCCATATTTAGAGAGGTCGTTGACGTCATTGACGGGAGGTTATTGCTCAGTCAACTTTGGTTCTAATTGTGAGGCTTTGGCAATGTAGTGGAGTAATAGGAATTGAAATTAAGCACCTTTTGATTTTATTCGGCTTTGTGTTAACGAAGAAGAGCTGTTATCATATTTTTATTTTTTTTTTCATGAAAACGGAAGAGTTGCCGCCTCTTGATGTTTGACAGTGACTTGTATGATCGTGTGAAAAAAAAATGCGAAGAGCTTGTTGAGGTTTGAGCGGTGGATATTTCGACGTCCATGCTTCTGTACCAGCTTGCTGGTCACGTGATTTCCCATTAATTCGCGCATGGCGCTACGCTGCAACGTACATCAATCTGTATGTTGCACTTAGATTATGTCAGTTGCCACTGTGCATTCAACTCTTCTAGAAAATTATTTACGCACTGCCCAAAGCTAATCACTTCGTCTATCTCTCAACAGATAGCGTTCACGTGGTGTTTAGTTTTACTTCTGAATGATTGTAGTGTAAGCATAAGGATATAGCGTAATATTGACGTTATAACATATTCCATGCAAAATTCTAAACATTTAACCAACGTAGGCAGCCCCTGCGATACGGTGGAGAACGGTGACACCGAATGAATTCCACTCCTTCGATTAGCGTCTCGCATTTAGATGAAGGCGAAATGATAGAGGCCCTTGTACTTGGATTTAGGTAGCTGCACGTCAACGAACTCTACGTGGTCGATATTTCCGGGGCCCTCAAGCACGGCATGCCTTATAATGACATCGTTGTATGGCTCGTAATGCCCCAGCATTTGTTAATAGAGACGCGAGTAACGAGGCAGAGCCTTGGTTCACTTCCAGCCACATCCCGTCGAGCTTTTAATGCCAGCTTTCCGAAGAGTCAGAAATAGCCTTAATAAAAACTAGAACTGCTAAGAAATAAATGGTCCAGATTCAATTTCAAGAGTTAAATTCGATATATATTATGTTGGAGCATAAGACGACTAATGATAAGGACTAAATATAGGTCGGGATAATTAATTAAAGTTAATTGAATGAGTTCACTGAACGAGCAGACGGTTTTCTTGTGAGCAGCTCGGATCGTTGCGGCACCTGGCGGGGCATATTCCAACCACGAACTTCCTTCTACGCGGCTTCTGAGCTCCGCCCGTGCGACGAAACACGCATTTAAGGTAGGTCACCACCTTAAAAAAGCATTTTTTTAAAATTGATTTCTTTGAATTCGACATTTTCAAGCTCCCGGTCTATTCAAGAATGTTTAGCAAAAAAGAATTATGTAGTTATCTTGAGCCATTCTAAAGTTATGACCATTTATTTCTTTCAAGTATTCTTTCAAGTATCAGCGATCGCACTTTTTGAACGCGAAAGCTGAAACCCCTGGGCTGAGCTTTCAAGGTAAAAATAAATATTGGCCTGAAGGAATGAGATAACGGTGCGCATGCGCTAATCATCAACACTGGAAGCGCAGGAAATATGTAAATAAGCGTCAAAGTGACCCACTTACTCTCTTTGGTAGTCGCGAAACTCCAGAAGAGGTATCCGGTGACTCCGAACGAAACGACCCAGTGGTACACCTTTTCTGGGGTCCACTTCCACCTTTAAAGTTGGAAACAGCATTTTTTTTTTCTTCTCATTTCAGTCGCATCGTGTCTTGTACAAACACATACACGTGTACGCGCACGAGACGCGTACACGTACTCAGGCAACCACGCATAGTAGCAAAGGCGCACGCCTAAATACGCACATTGACCACAGCCACAGGAACAAGCGCATACGCACTACAGAACAAGCGCGAATTTAGGCATGGTAGAGCACAATATATGTTTCAGTGGACAGTCAGCGCTCGTCCCGTGCTTTTTCTTCCTTTTATAGCTCGTTTTTTTGCGCGCTCTTCTCTACGATGCATTCATACCAACTGGGCTAGATGCTACGCTTCTACCACGCTCAGAACGAAAACTATCTTTCGACTGTGTCTTATGGCATCTTCGACAAATCGCACCGGTGCGCACAGGGGCGCCCTGGTACGCCGTTTAGTCCAATCATCGCAGCGCCTGGGCGCCCCGGTGCACACCGGTGCGAATTATCGAAGATGCCATTAGATCCTTTAGTCTGCCTCACGCAACAAAGGCGTGCGATGAAATTTCTGTTTACATATTTAGGTAGCGTCGGTCAGCTAGACAAAGTATAGTACTGTGCATGCACACAACGAAAGACTCTACCAGCGCGCGTCCCCGCCCAAGAGCCAAAATACGCAGTCTTGATTTTAGGAGCTTGCTCCTTTTGCTGGGGGGTAGTCTCTCGTCCCTCCTGCCGTGTACGCTAGTTCTCATTGCTCCCGCTTGAGGCGCAGCTGTGCTCTCCGTTGATTCAAGCGCGCCCACTAGATGGCACGCCGCCACTCAGGTGGCTCGGCCCGCGTCGTGTGCTCTAGTTTGATAGGAGACCGCTAGAGGGTGGCGCTTAAATAGCGCTCGCTCTTGGCGCGCTTCCTTTCTCTTTCGCCGGACATAACTCAGTGCACTTCGCAACCGCTGCTCATCATGAACACCGAAGAAGGCAAGGCAGCAGCGTGGAGGGCTCGCAATGCGGCAGCAGCGCGGGCTCGCCGCCAAGACCCTGCAGTGAGAGCTCGCGAGGCCGAAGAGAGACGCCAGCGCCGACAGCAAGCACAAGCCACTACCAGCACCGAGGCGGCGGCAGTAGCGAGGGTTCGCTGCCGCCGCCGTTCCCCCGAGCTTATGCGATCCGTAAATTAGCTCTTGAACGTAAATTATCTTGAACGCAAATAGGCTCGTGAATGTAAATTTGTTTATATAGTGCACCGATATGTAAATTATAAACGTTGTGTATATAACGTGCATACAATCACACCGCAAGAACTCTCGTCTCACTTCTTTATATGATGATGATTCACGGTTTACCGTATTCAACCTGCGGAGCAAGCTCCTTCATCATCACTCACTTCGTGGATATGCTGTGATTGTTTTTATTTATTTTTAGATACGAAGTATCTCTTGCTCGGGGGTATGTCACGCGGCGTGGTCATCCGCGTTGTGGTCCGCACTCACACTACGCTGCGGAGGGGGCAGGTGCGGAACCGGTCGGGCTGCTCTCCGCGGTGGAGACGGTGGGAGAGGAGGACGCCGGGGTGATGTGCGAGCACGAGAAGGGAGAGAGGGGAACTTGTGACTGCTGTTCCCGTAGCTCTCTTGGCGAGGGAGGGAAGACAGGTTTTGCTCCATCCCCGTCTCTCCTTGGTTGCATTTGGCGGGGGCTCCTTCAACGGCGGCGGCAGGCGATGTTTGCGGCGAGAAAATGGCGGCGGCCGTCTGCTGTGTTGCCTCGTATTGAGGGGGAACGTCGATGGAAGCAGGGAGGTTTGTGCCGTTCTCTGCCTTGCCTGTTTTCGTCCGTGGTGTGCGCCGCGGGAAGGCCGAGGTTTTCGTCGCCCTTCGAGTACACCTGGGAGTGCTCGGGGCCTATTCCTTCAACACCACCTAGACTATTCACAAGGCCTGTTCATACCCCTCTCTCCAGACAGCATACGTCACGCTAGTTGTCCTACTGTCCAGTGGCCGAGGACGCGTCGCTCAGGTGTAAGTGTTGGTGACCCCGCGCACTTTTTTACCCCGAACGGCGGACAAGCCACGACAGGTTTGCCTTTCTTCGCTACCTGCTTCGCTGGTTAGACTGCGTTAGCCTTGGTGCTGCATCTCACTGCTCTGAGTCTTCGTCTGTTGCCACGTGTCTTATTTTATTGGTGTTGCATTTGTGAGTATGTGATTACACCTCGATCAGTGCGACATGGGACGTTGTTGTGTTCCCGGATGCCGCGGCAATTATGACAGTGGTCCGAAAGTGCGTGTTTTCGCATTCCCCAAGGATGAAGCTCCGAAGAAGTCTTGGATAAAAGCCAATCCGCGAAAGGATTTCACACCAAGCATACACTCCAAGGTGAGAAACTGCTGAAATTTGCTCTTTTACCGGCTCTATCGCATTACTGGTGTTCTTTCTCTGTTACTGTTGAACGGAGCGAGTATCGTGTGCGGTGATGGTAGTTTTGTCGCGCTTCAGGTAGGGCAGTGCGGTAAAATAGAGCAGAAATACTCAGGGTCGTGCCAAAGTTCCCATTAGCCCGTTTCGTAAGAAAGTAATTAAGTCTGTGTTATGCTTGGCGCAGGTCTGCGAAATCCACTTCCTCGAGGCTGACTTCATCAGAAAGCTGTCACATTTCGACGCAGCGTCGGGAAGGACTTTTCAGCAGCGTACTCGTTCTGAAGAGCAGGAACATAGATGTGGAAGCTAACACAATGAATGGCAGCTTGTCAAGAGGAAGCTTAAAGCTTCCGCAGCCATGTACTGTGCACATGATGCTGGTGGCAACGCTTGTTTTCGAAAAGCTCACCAAGGCAGAAAATGCAAAGGCGTTCCTCGCGTCGAACAACCAACGAGGCATTGTCAGCTCCATTTCCACATCACTGCTAGAAAATGTTGAGCTAAAGACTTGCGAAAATGGCCATACCTCTGAGACTATCGTGCGGATTGTAGCGCGTGTTGCAACAAATGTCGCTTTGAACAACTTTTGTAGACTTCGAAACGACACCATCCAAAGTTGTAACTTGATTCATGGCTGCGCTAAAAACACGGATAACAAAAGAGACGTACACAGGACGGGCGAGACGTCCTGTGTACGTCTCTTCTGTTGTCCGTGTTTTTAGCGCAGCCATGAATCAAGTTACAAATTTGCACCAACTGGCCCAAATGAAAGCATTACTGCACCATCGAAAGCACAGCACAAAAAAATGCTGCTGACAGAAAAATCAAAACCTTGAACAAGGAATGAGGTAGGACGGTTTTAGCCTTTCGTCCTAATAAAACCACTTCTACAAATGCATGTCTGATTCTTGTTACAGTTCGATGCCTGTAAGGTGTAAAGGCAAGCGTAAACAAATGCAGACCACGCAGGAACAAAAAAAGAAACACCGGCTTTCAGTAAGTGCCCATAGCAGATATAACGAGAACGAGTGGAGACGACGGACGGGGTGCGTGCAGGTGGGCAACTAGCGTGACGTCACGCTCTCTCTGGAGGGGCCTTGTCAATAGTCTAGGTCAACGTTACTAGAACAAACTCAGTTTCAAAGCTCCGTATCTCCGCCAGCGGAGGAGGGTGGTCCGAACGGCGGTCGCGAGAACTAGCGGCGCTGCAGTTCCGTCTTGCGCCACTATCGGCGCGTCGTCTGCTGCCACGGCATAACGCTGCGGTCCGCCGCGCAGTTGCTCGCGGCAACTTTCTTATTGTGCTAGTTAGGTGGATACTTAGGTGGATATGCATAAGGTCGTCTGTATGCATTGGCCCGCGTGAGTTGTTCATTGATTGGCTAAGAATCGATGTTCGGTCTATATTGCCACGCCCACTTCTTGTTTTATTTTGATGTATTCGGGTTTGACCAGCAAGGACGGTTATCAACGCTCGACGCTGTCCGCGAAGCAGTGTTTGAGAAGCTTCGCGATTGTAATAGATCGTTTTGGTAAGACTGCGCGCTGCACGCGAATGTTCCAGCTTTGTCGAGAGATAACGCCTGTATAAAAGCCGACGCGCTTGACCGCTTGTCAGTTGATCGACGGTCGACGCTCTGTTCGCCGCTATCAGTGTATTACTGTAGTTTGACTTTCAGTTTCCCGGCCACAAGTTCGGCCTAATAAAGACCCTCTCGGACCTGCTGACTGCTGCCTTCGTCGACGTCACGACCCTGTGGCAATATTTGAGCTGTCTACATTGCGCTTAACTTCCAAGCATAGGAGTTTCTAAGCGAATGAGGGTTTTCAGAGTAATTTTTATAATTACCACCACAATTTTAGCCGCTGCCGTCTTATCTAGACCAAGAACAACCCAACACGTTTGTAAAAGCCTTTATAGTGCACAAAGAAGCGTACTTACTCAAGATACAAAAACGTTCATGAAAAACAATACTCATGTTTCTACAATTTATTGAAGAATCTTTCTCGAAAAACATCACCAATACTTTGCAATGTTTACAAGACACGTTTTCGCGACGGTTAAAGGGATACTGACCCAAAATCGGAAAATTTTACGAGAACTCGGTAAATGAAATCTCAGTCTGCGATTACATCGAATAGATATCGTCTCTGAGCACTTTTTCCAGCGGATAGTTGTATTTTCGGTGTCTCATCCTTCTACGGTGCCTTAAACAATTCGAACAGATCGGCCGTGATGTGAGCACCGAGCAGTTATTCGCGCGTATACTCTGTCGCTAGAAAAGTCGTCAGTATTCAACTTCAGTTTTTCAACTTCGCCGAGCAGATGTTCCATGCCCGCAGCACTTTACACTGTACGACAGCCGTTTGCGTTTCGTGCTGTAGCCGTTCACTATGCAGTTAAACTGCTCGTCAACTACAATTATCTTTTGCACAAGTAAGTCTCCATTCCCGAAGCATAGTGTGGGATTGGGCTAGTTGGTATTCCATTATTAAACTGCTCAGCGCAAAAAATTTGACACAGTACACATAGAAAAGACGAGGACCAGCGCTGGTCCTCGTCTTTTCTATGTGTACCATGTCAAATTTTTGCGCTGAGCAGCCCGTTCCCGAGCCGGCGAGTGTAAAATATTTCGCACACCTTAATTGTTCAATACCTCGTCGTAAAATCTCTCGAAAATCCGCTGCTTTGAAGGCATAGCGACAGCTGACAACTGATCGAATGTTAGTGTGATGCAACTCTCAGTCTCGGTAGCGTATATAGGTAATCGCCTGCCTTTCGTTTTGCTGTTCTATTTCTGGCGGCTCCTTCAAATTGGGCACTGGGCTTTCGCGGGACGCCGTGCGTTTTGGGGGGGATTTGCGCCTAAATCCCGAACATTTTGGCTTTGAAATGTGGGGTGGAAGTGCTGGGAACAAGCGCGGCACGGCACCTGGCGCGAGTTCCCACTTTCCACGTAGGATCAAAGCTTCTTGTCCCGCAACGACACGACGATAGTGCTTTACAATGTCGTCACTCTCAAAATGAACGTCACCGACCTTGCATTTAACAGTAAGCTTTCTATCTTTGCGATGCAATGCTTGAATGGCGTACGGTCTTTTGCAGGTCCGAAGAAGTGTCGTGAAGTGGAGTCGTCGTTGCGGTAGCCGCTCTTGCAGCCCGGCGCAAAGCAAGTCGGCATACCGCACTGTGAATCTGTTCGCCCTTCGTTACGCTTCGTACATCATGCACGTGTCTTCGTACAAGACGCTAAGCCTGGTCAAGAACAGTCGCAAAAATGACGAGCTAACAAAGCGCAGACGTCGCTGTAACCCACGTGCGCTCGTACATCGGCGGCGCCGGTCACAGCAAGCGCCAGCCGCAGGAGCTAGACGTGACTGCAGCGCCACTAGTTCTCACGACCGCCACGCGGACCGCCTCTCCGGCGGAGCTTTTAAACTGAGTTTGTTCTAGTAACGTTGGTCTAGGTGGTGTTGATTCCTTGCGCAGGAGTCTGGTGGCGTCTCTCAGTTTCCTCGTGTGACATTTTGGTGTGGTGGTGGTGGCTGAGAGGCGAGGTGGGCTGGCCCATTGTGCCTCCTCCTGTCGCACGAGGCCTGCTGTCTTCTTCACAAGAAAGTCGTAGGCCCTGGAGTGGCTGGTGTTGCCGCTGAAGGTGTAGCCCGGGGGAAAGCCCGGGGGCAGGTTGTCCTCCATAACAGATGGTGGAAGGGCACCACAACACGTGCTATCTTGGAAGGTGGTCCATTAAGGGGGACGGCTTAAAGGCCTACATTGATCTTGAAGCTCTAATGAGGGCTGCGCGCTAGGCGCTTGTTCAAGAAAAGTCACAGTTTCGCCGCAAGGGCGAAGCAATGAATGCGATAGCAAGGAACTAATGCTATACGAAGTGAGGCTCGCCAATGGATACTCTCAGTTTGAACAGCGCTTCTGTTGCAAAGGCGGCCGAAGCAGCGAAGGAAACTAGCGTGCTTCAAGTGTCGAGCTGTGACACTTGATAGTTCGCGCTCATCTTCTGTTTGTTCGTTTGGCGGCGTCCCTGAGCTCGAGTGACATTCGTACGCGCCGTAACATGAGCGCGGACATCACGGTGAAAGCGTGAAACATTCCTCTACCCCTCGCCATGAGAAAACCGCGCGAGCAGACAGCGGAAGGGCAAGCTTCTCCCATGCGCAATATAAGAAGAAGCGAGCGAGCTCGCCGACGACTTTTAAATGTGCCCGTCGGGCTCCTAGCGCCACCTCGCTGGTAATGAACAAACGCTTATTATCGCCTGCTGTCTCTGAGTCCGTCCAGCGCTAAATGGTGTGTATATAACGCTCGCCGTTAGCTACGTGGAGGATCTGCGTTTCGTGGCGTAGTGGATAGCGCCGCTCGCTGCGGAGCAAAAGGTCCCTGGTTCGATTCCGCGCTTCGGAAGCATTTTTCTGAGTTATTTTTCTTTGGGGCCTTTATATATATATATATACATACTTATACATATACGGTGCATGACGGCGGCGACGGCAAAATCCAGCCGAGACTGTCCATATAATTGCTATCGCAATAAAAATAAAATAAAGCACGCACGGGTGGCATGAAAAAACTATACAAAAGAAGAAACTTAGAGACGAGGCGACGCGTTCGCGCTACTCTCCTGTCCGCTTGCGTGACGACGCGGAACTCCTGCTACGCAGGAGCCGCTGCAACACGTGAACATCCCCAGTCAATTGAGCCTCAGCCTCGGTTGGCTCCTCTGAAATGCGGGCTCGACATGCCGAAGTTCTCTCCTGCGCAGCGCCGCGATGAGAACCGGCGCATGCGCGTGCCCTCCCCCTCTCTCTCTTCTCCCATGCTGCCTCTCTCTCGCGCCTGTCGACCGCGTTCCCCGCACGCCCTGTGAGAATTAACGGCCAGGCTAGAGGGAAGACACGACGCGCGTAGTGTTCCTCTTCGCGTTCCACGACGCGAGGTCGGTAGCACACCCAGCGAACGCCAACGGAACGCGATCGTGCAAGTGCTCCGGCTTCGCATCCCCTCATGTTCCCCCTTAGTGGGAGATGGTGTAATTTTTTTATCTTATATCAAGATTTTTTATTTTAATTTCTTCTCTCTCTATTAATGCCTTCCATCCACAATCCCGTTCTAAACGCAGAGTATAGCAAGCCAACGATTTTACATGAAATTCTCTGCATTTCAATAAAGCGTTTTCTCTGTCTTTCTCTCTCTCTCTCATCCATAACAACTAGCCCAGCGTACCGATCTTTTGAAGCACTAACGTGCGTCGAATGCGTTGAAACAGAAGCACAGTGCAGAAGCGCACTTAAAGAGCGCGTTCAAACAGAACCCCGCTGCAATGAGACTTCTCTTCCAAGAGCGCGTGCGCACGCACGCACGCACATACAGGCGCACGTACATACACACGTACAGACACACGCACGCACGCAAACACGCACACACACATACACACACGCACGCACACACGCGCATGCACACGCACGCGCGTACACACATACACAGACACGCACACACAAATAGACGCACGCACACAGACAGGCAAATAAACACATGACTCCATCGCACTTGAAACAGAAGTTAACGTTCATCCTGGCCAAGACAGACGTGGGCAAAAGAGCGAAAAACCACACGCGACTTCCACGGAATCTGGCTCCATTCTTAGGATATCCTACCTCTGAAATTCAGGTTCTCGCTTGTGGGTCGCTTCATTCTTGTCGTTTATCTTCGCACCGGCCGAAACCGGCGAGATGATATCAGCCGTTGTCACCATAATGTCATTATAATCTTCGGCTTAACATCCAGTCCACACTGTTGTTCAGTAGCGCTGCTCACAAAACAACTGACCCTATGTCGCGTACACCGTGTTCTGGTATGCGTCAGCGTGCGAGGTACGTCAGATATTAGGTTAATAGAAAAAAAATTACAATGAGATCAACACCTGCCGTTAAATTCCCAAGGCTTGAAATGTCGCAGAGAGAGCACGATCTTTCACTGGCATTTGAGAGGGAAAGCGGTTTAGTTTGCCATGGGCTATGCGGACGATGCGCTCAGTAAAAGTATAAAAATATGTTTCGACGTCTTTCTTCATGGCAAGGCATACTTGCGCTGAAAATAGAAAAGGTACATAAAAATTGCGGTGTATTTCTCGCTCTTAGCTTCGTAGCTATATACAAGCATGTTCTACGCTTGGATGAGTATTTGTTTGGACTGCTCATTCTTTCATCTGCTTTCGCCGCCCTGTTTTAGAGGTCCGTAACCTCGTAATAACCTCAGCTATATAACCTCAATGCTATATAACTTCACTGCTCTTCTAGCACAATGGGCGACTTTGTCCCTACTGAGATAATATACCCTTAGGACTGTGATGCACGGCTCTTGATTGTTCGTCATCGGTCTCGCCCACACCACCGCCGAGTCTCAAGGGATTCCGATCCGACGGTTAGGGAGAAGAATGGGAGGAGAGGCCAAAGCCTTTTCCCCCGTCATTCTCGACGGATGAAAATAAATGTTATTTCTCTCTCTGTCTCTCTCGTCTAGCGTACTGAATATACAGCAGCGCGAAATTCTTTGGCGAGGTGTCAGCGTCTGAGTGTTACGAATGATCTATCTATCTATCTATCTATCTATCTATCTATCTATCTATCTATCTATCTATCTATCTATCTATCTATCTATCTATCTATCTATCTATCTATCTATCTATCTATCTATCTATCTATCTATCTATCTATCTATCTATCTATCTATCTATCTATCTATCTATCTATCTATCTATCTATCTATCGCTACGAGTATCGTATCTATCTATCTGGAGTGCTCTTCAACAAGTCTTGAGAAGCGTACAATCATTTTCTCTATAAGGGCGGTGCTGCGAATCAGCACTGAGGAAATGAGGAAAAGGTCCCAGGCAATGATATTTTCCGAATATCAAGATAGCTGCTTTTCGTTTTTCTAAGAAAGCAGGGCCGACTGCCTTATGCCACCGCTGCTGTTTTACCACAGCCGGCGCGGAATGTCAAAGAAAAAATTGTCGATAATTTTCTGCGAACACGGCTGCGAGCGAAATCGTTCTATGGTTTACTACATTCTTCACGCCAGGTCTACGTCATGAAAAAGTCGACGAACGTCATTCGCGACATATCTAGCGGTATGCGCAGCTACGAGTATCGTTTATATCTCGCCATAAGTTCAGCATTTGACCGCTGAGCTGTCGGGTTTGGTTGAGTCGCCTACCCCTGCTGTTCGATGGAAACAAATCGGCAGATGCAGGCCAAAACCATGTGGAATGAAGTGCAGAAGGTCACGTGGTACTTGTACCACTTGATTCGCCGGCCATGCTCCGCTCAAGGTCATCGCGCAGCAAGGCTCTTAAGGTTCTGGCCTTAAAAAATTTGTGGCAGAGATTGACTGGTGGCTTGACGACTCTCTCTCAGCGCTGTGAAAACGCGGCAAGCGTCTTAACTCACTGGCTTCCTCGAAGTAAATTCTTGAGGAAACACGATTTAACGCAGTGCGCCGGCAGCATAGTTGGTGCTTTACCATAGTAACCATTAGCGCAACAAAACGACAGGACACAGCGCCAACTGACCTGGTCAGTTGAGAATAGCTCTGTGTCCTGTCGTCTTTCTGGCGTCGTTTTGTTGCGCTAAAAGTTACAATGGTAGTGGGGGAAACTATCAGCGTTTTGGAAGCGCGCGAAACCTCTGAAGGCGCCTGATTTTCCGCGGTGGATTCATAAAGGATTTTTATTCCGCCTGGTGAGCCTTGCGTCTGTGGCTTGGTGTTCGGAGCATCAAGCTTCGGCGCTGGGGTACCCGAGTTGTAATCGCACCGTCGAAACGTTGTCAACATTTCTGTTTATATTTATCAGGTGCGTGCTTTGACGTCACTGGTGCGTTTGTGAGAGAAAGAGAGATAGTGACGCCACACTAGAAGCTGAGTCATCCATCTATCCCGAATAAGGCACGCTGCCTAAAGAAATGTTATTCATCAATAGGAAAGATGCTTGGAAAAGTTATAGTAAGACAGCTCCCCGCACGTCACATCACAGACTGGTTACGCCATACGCAGAGTGCGAGAGTTTAGTCAACTTAAAATCGCAGAACGAAAATCAGGGCTGTCTACTGTCAGTCGTTTCTCCCCAACAGCACTCTTCGGGAGAAGTGGCTGTGGTCTGTTCGGCGCGTAAAATCGTCCCCCGTCATAAACGCTTTTGTGTGTGTTTTCACTGCGGCGGCATAAGTTCAAGAGAACATGGAAGCTTACATACACGCGTTGAGGAAAGCAGTTGCAGCCTCGACAAAGAGAAGTGCGCTTGTCGAAACGTTAGCTCCAGCGCCACCATGCGATCACGAATTTTAGAGCGAAGCTCTTAGGCGCCCGTACCTACGTTGAGCGGCGTCGCCATTGGCCTTGGCTGCGTAACCGACAGAGCGAACGAGGACGAAAGAGAGCGAACGCGTAGCCTGTCGATATCACGAGCCACTGGCCCCTAACCCCTCTTTCTTCCTCCGTCACGCGCGCTGCCTCGGTCGGAGCTCGTACGCATGCAGGGCGGGCACGTGCACTGCGGCTGGCTTCGCTCGTCGTAACGGGGCTGTCAGCGTTTCGCTTGGTTCGAGACGCCTGCAATGCACACAGTGGTGCGCGTAGCATTCGAGCGCTGGCAGGTTCTGTGGCAATATATAACCAATATTACATTGCTACAACTGCGGATAGCCAAAACTTCAAACGCAGCTGGCCTTGCCCCAAAAAGAAGCTACGCTCAGAATACGCATTGGGCAGTATCGTAATCGTCAGTAAATTTTTCTTCTCTTTACTGCGGCGGGGTATCGTGTGACGTCATCATAGACGCTGCACGAAACAGCTGCCAGTTTCGGTGTCGGTTTCTACACAACGCTTTTCTTTACTTTTTCTCTTAGTATTATTGACGAGTCTCTAGGCAAACTGAACCACCATAGCAGTTAAAAGCCTGCAAATACCATTTGAAAACGACAATACCTTAGTAAATAAAAAATAAACCACCGTTCCCTCTTAAGAGGTGGAATTGTAGAATGAAACTTGTGGCACTGCCTCTTGTGTAATGGCGGTCCCAGCCCAAAAAGTTCTTGCGCAATTGCCGCCTTAGAGCACTGCCATGAAGCAGAGAGCCTCTGAAACCCCATGAACGAGCCAAATGTGGATAAGAAATATGAAGCCGACATTTTTCGAGCTTTCCTTTTCTACTTGCGCCTTACTGCTCGACGGCGTTCTTTGGTAATACGTGAAGCATCATCACTGTCGTACCGTTTATCCTACGAGAAATTTCGTCTTTGATTGTATGACCTTTGCATGAAATACAAACCCAGCTGTGGGAATCACTTTCGCGTAATGAGGGTGTCAAATCAATCCTGGTGTGCGTGTTTCCGCAAGACTCTCTCATCTTCATTCTTTACTTGAGAAACTTTTCCGCGCAAATTTAACGCGAACAAAAAGCGCACGAAACAACAGTAGGGGCGCCATGTTTTTTGTGTCCGTCCCCATCCAATTTGTGCCTAAAAGTTTATTAAGTTATGAGCCAATACGACCTAGCTCAAACCAAGATTCTTCCTTCGTTACCTTCCCATGTTGCCTTATGGACGTGTAAAGATTACACTTCGCTGATTCGAAAAACTAAGAATTTTGGCGTAGCGGACACTTCGACACTGTACTTGCAGTAGGCATTATTGGATAGCTTGAATTGGCTAATTTTATGCGTACAGACGTTGCTGTCCTTGCGGCACGCTTGATGTGTCCACCGATCAGCGAAGCGAAGCTAGCGATTGCCAAGGCGAGGCGAACGGGGTCCGATTGCGCTATCGGGTTCAACTCTTGAAGGCGAAGCTCAAGCGTCCTCCTACTGTTTGTCACTCCGTACCAAACTAGAAAGACAGTCTCTTCGATCATATATGGTAGGCAGGTTGAAGACCCGTCACGGTGGCCTAACAATAATGGTGCTTGACTGCTGACCAGAAGGTCATGGGATCAAGTCCTTGCCGCGGCGGTCGCATTTCGATGGAGACAGGATGCTAGAGGTCCGTGTGCTTAGATTCAGGGGCGCGTTAAAGAGCCCCAGGTGGTCTAAAGTTACGGAACCCTCTACTACGGCGTCTCTCGTAATCAATTCGTGGTCTTGAGACGTGAAACCCCAAACAATTATTATTATTAGGGAGATGGAAGAAAACACTGATATTCACGTGCTTGTTGCTCGAAGCTACAATTAAATACGTAAGAGTATTAACAGCGGAGTAGTTCAAGCCGGCTGTTTCTCCGTGACGCAAAAACAGAGATGAACATCATCATGAACCGGCAAGCGCTCTCTTCGTCTTCTTCCTCATCGTCGTCGTCTTCTTCATCGTCTGCTTCGTTCCGAGAACACAAGCGGCGATTTCTCTAGCGCAGGATACAATAACCTGACGGGGCGAGAGAATGACTACAGAGAGAGAGAGAGAGAGAGAGAGAGAAAGAAAGAAACACAGAAAGTAAAAAAATAGAAAAATCGTGCGCGAAAACAATTTCTTGGCGAGGCAGGATTGAAAGCCACGTTCCAGTGTTCCGAAGGCCAGCATCGTAACCACTCGGTTATCCAGGCACGCTAGCCTAGCATAGCATGGCTCTGTATAGTGTAGTATAGCAACGAGGTGAGGAAGGGGAATGAGGATGAGGAGGTGAGGTGTGAGGGTGAAGATGAGGGAAGAGAGCAAAGCATAGCATAGAAAGAATGAGGAAAACAGAAATAGAGAAAAAGAAAGGGAGAAAAAGAAAGAGCGAGAGAAAAAAAATCAGTCAAAGATATAGAGAGTAAGAAATAGAGAAAGAAATATAAGAGGAAAGAGGAAGCAAGCGAGAAAGGGAGAGAGAGAAAGAAAAGGAAGAAAGAGAAAGAAAGATGGAAAGAGCAAGAGAGAGAGAAAAAGAGAAAGTGAGGGAGAGAAACAAGGAAGGGAGTGAGGAAGGCAAGTGAGGATGAGGAGGAGAGATGTGAGAGTGAGGAGGAGGAAAAAGAGGACGGGAGAGAGTAAAGCATACTATAGACAGCATGAGCGAGAGAGAATTAGAAGCAAGTTTAAAAGAAAAAGAAATAGTGAAAGCGAGAAACTCAAAGAAAGAAAGAAAGAAAGAAAGTAAGAAAGAAATAGAAAGAAATAGAGAGAGAGAGTAAAAAAGACAGAAAGAAAGAGGAAGCAAGCGAAAAAGCGAGAGAGAGAAAGAATCGGATAGGATGACAGATAGAAAGAGCAAGAAAGAGGAAGAAAGAGATAGAGGGAAAACAATAAATGGAAATAAACAGAGGAAAAAAAGACAGAAAAAATGGAAAGAGAGAAACAGAAATCTGTAAAGTGTAACAAAGAAGGCTGCCCAGCTTTGCACTTCCTTCAGGCTTGGGACTACTAGTGCGAATGTGCCATAATTTTTTATATAAGAAAGAAAAGAAGCTTTAATTGAAATGAGAATTAATTTTCTGGTAGCTTTCTGCTGGAAACGTGCGTAGTTGAGCGTGTACTTCTGATACCTGAAAGGAGAAAGGCTGATTCCTCCTCAAGTCTGTTAGAAGGAGTCCGACACCCTTTCCACTCGTACTTCCTGTGACTTTAAGCCCTGATTATGCATTTTGATTGTGACATTAAAGGGATTGTAGAGTGTCAGCGTTGTGCTTAATTATGGAATAGGTGGTATGTCATCTACAAAGGCATTTGTGCAGGACCGCAGTCAGCGCAATGACTTGGATAGACACGTGGCACGCTAACTGCCTTGTGTCGAAGAACGTAAGTAAGAACACGCGCATTATATTCAGGCATGACTCATACCCGGAGATGCCCCGCACAGAGGCCCGAAGCGCGGCAGCCGATATCATCTGTGACTATATAAATATATTCCCACTGATGCCCTCAGTAATATTCTCTTAAGGCGAGGCCACCAACTACGCTGCTCATACGTCAGTCCTGAGTGCGCACCCATTGGGGCAGGTTTGCGTGCATCCACTTTTGAGGAGGAAATGCTGCAGACTTCTAAAGTTGTATCCGACTATATATAGCGTGTCTCGTTCGTCGAAAAGTATTTACATCTTCTACGGCTTTTGCTCCAACGACCATCTGATCTCGGCTTCGTCCGAACGTCTTAAAAAGCGAGTAAGTTGTTTCGAACATGGAATCTAAGGGGAATCCGCCAACTTTCATCCAAAATCAAGGAAGTTGAAAGCATGCCCAGGCCTGCGAATATCACGAAGCTGCGACAGCTGTTCAGTAGGCTTAATTTTAAGATCATCTGCTTACCAGCAAGAACAAGATGTCCTTGTCGCTTCAGAACTACGCCGCTGAAGAAGCCTTTAAAGATACCAAGGACGCGCTTGCAAACGCCGCTCTTCTTGCACGTACTAACCTTACGGCATCACTAGCATTAACGACTGACGCGTCCAGCATAGCCGACTCCCGACCGTGTGTCGCTGCAGAACGTTCGGTCGAGAGTTGCTTGGCCTCGTCAATTATAGGGTACATGAGAGAGAGAAACAGAGGGAGAGGAAGAGATACTACGAGGCGTCCTTCCATCCCCGGAACTGGGTACGCCGTGGGCCATACTGGCCCCAATAAAAAATTGCTCATTTCTTTATTACATCGAAGTTGTGTGCGGCGAGGCGAAACAAAATGCGCACGTCCTATGTGCACACAAATGCCTAGCTTGTATATGGCATCCTTCACCGGCGTCTAGTTGGGTGTAGACGGTGAAAGGGCGAGCTGCGTCTCACCCCGATGACCCGTACTCTATGACGGGTGCAAATTAGGTGCTTTCCATCTCCCTCTATCCTAGCTTGCATGTGCCACAGAAACCGGGCAAGCCCCACTGTTCACCACTGTTCCACTAAGAATGAAGTCCGTGGGCAAGAAAGTATGGGTTAAAGAAATTGAACAAATCACCACTACTCACCACTGGTCCACTAATAACGAAGAAGGAAAAACGCGGGCGGCAAACGCCAATTAGGATTTCTGGACGGACGTAACCAGTAATTAAGAAAAATTTAATGAACCGTCGTTATTACCCCGCAATAAACACTGGGGCCGCAAGTTTCACCTTCGCTGTTTAACCATCTGTACGGAGTGCTTCGGCAGTTTGGTTGGTGAAACTTTATTAATAATCCTGAGAGACGTGACTGGCGCGCAGTGAGGGCAGTGATCTTAATTTTGTTTCGGTCTCTGAGGCAACCTAAGCTCTCCGGCCGCTCGTGGCGCCACCTGAACTCGTTCATTCATTGGGCGATGGCGTCGATGCGGCTGGAGCCATACGGTTCTTATCTACCGGTTACGCTGCAGTAACTGTTGTTACTGCGGTCAAAAAGCAGTGGTCGTGGAACGGAGACATCGGTGTAAGCGATCAGGTAGTTCCCTCGGGTCATCGCGAGACCCTATTCTTGCGACTCTAGTCAACTGCTACATTGCACGCATTCGCGTACTGTACACGTGTGCACGATGTTCAAGGTCTCGGTGTGGTTTCCAGGCCGTATATATCATAGATTAAAAAGCTTGAAGCACACGAGAACTTATGACAAAATCATTGTATTTCAGACACAAAAACAACATACAGGATTTGCAACTGTGAGCAAATCATACATTAGAAGCACTTCTTGAGGGGCTTGTTGGTGAAGCATTTCGTCTTGTTGTCTCTCCTCCGTGATGTCCAAACTTGCGCCTTCCTTGCAACATACATTAGAGGCAGCGGAGCAATACAGAAAGGGAACTTCCCACATATTTCGGACGTCCTATAGCCACTCACCTTCCAGAAACCTTCAGAGATCTGGGTAGAAAATTTGTCTGGTCGGTTCACATCACGTGCAAATGCTTTGTAACGCTTACATGTTCCCTTACGCTGATTCCTGTACGCTGCACCGGCATCACTGTTGCCTTCTTTGTACTATACGACGCCGGACGTGAGCACCCTGCCAACTCATCACGGAGGAGGAGAAGGAGGACGTTGTAGGCGGCAGGCGGATCTAGTCTAGCGATATATGCAGCCACTTGCCCCGCCCGGTTTCCTCCTCTCAGGTTACGTTGAAATCATCATAATTTTTTTTTCAAAACGAAGCGCGGGCACGCTACAAAGAAGACGCGTGCAGCAAGACGCAAGCTCAGCACGAGAACACCGCCATTCAGCACTCATATATAGTTTCACAATGAGTCAAGTATAAAAAGAAAAAAAAAAACTCTAGAGTTAAAATATGAAAAAAATCACAAGTGCTGCGAAGACTGACGAAACGGAGGAGCTGGTGGCGTTCCCCCATCCTTTCTCTCCTCCTCATCCTTACTTCGCTTTCTCAACCCTTGCGGAACTGTACTATACAAGACTATGCTATGCTTTCCCATCTCCCCTCCTTTTCACCCTCATATGACTCCACCTCACCCTCACCTCCCTTCCCACCCCCTTACTATACATACTATACTATACATGACAATGGTATGCTTCACCCTATTCCCTTCTCCTTTCGCTCCTCCTCACCTCGCTTCCCTTTCCCACCACCTTGATACACTATACTATGCATGAATATGCTATGCTAGGAGCTGCTTGGCACATACCCGCTTTCTGCTGGTCATGCGAACTAGCGGAACGAAAAGCGTAAGCAGCTCCGCTGTCGAAAAAAAAAAGAAAGTTTAAATTCGGGATCGTTGCGCAAATTTCTTTGGTAGGGCTGTTCACGGTGAGGCACGTTTCTGCTTAGCCGATGCTTCCCACTCAGCCACGTCCAGGGCAACATGGCAGCCACTGTAGACGGCCACCAAGACGGGAACGATGGGAAAAGGAAAACCTGCAAGTTGCGCAAAATATGAAGACAATGCTGGAGCAATTGCAGTTTGTACAACGCTTAAGCGGCCGAAGCAACTAAATTAGAAAAAAGGCTGGAGTGCTCGCTTTTGTAGGTTCGCTCTATCAGAATGAACAGTACGCACGTATGATACTACTCTCTGAAGACTAAAGTTATGAAAGAACAAAGCAAGGCACAAGGACGCAGCTATCGGTATGGGGGCTACGTGCCAATGACGCCCCGCAGGTTTCCAGCAGTCAAAAGAGTACACGAGAATTTATCATCATTATCATTTACTGTCCCTTAAGGGCCCTGTATTGGGCGTTGCATGACGGGAAGGTAGCGAAATAATATTCCATTCGAAGTCATATTACTATGTGAAGGAATATCACAGACAAGGAGGCGGGTTAACGCTGTACACGTCTATGGTATCGACCGAAAAAAAAATGTATTTCTATGAATTCCTCTCTTCTCAAAAAAAAAAAAAACAATACGTGCCGCTGCATGTATGCTTTTACAGCGAAGGCATATTTGGCTAGGTTCTGGTGGACCCCGTCCGTAGACAAAAGATGCGTAGAACGACAACTGTGGGCGCCCCTCGCCCCTCAGGTATCGCCGCCTCGCCGCGGGTGCCCTTCGCCCTCTTGACACCGCTGACGCCTTTTTCACAAGTGTCAGGACACTCGGCGGCTGCTCGTTGTGACCTTGTGTCTCGTGACGCAGAGATCGCGGCTAGTGCTCTACGCTAGTTGGTTGTGGGTAGTCCACACTTGCAGCGCGCCGCTCAAACACAAAGTAACAACTGTGACAGTTGTTAGTACGCGCTCGTCCTCTGCGTACCTGTGCGTTCTTGTCGTGCGTCCTTCTTTGTGTTTGAGCACTGCAAGTGTCGAAATGTGACATTTCTTAGTTTGAGCTCGTCCTGTTTGTGTTCTTTTCGTACGTCCTTTGTGAATGAGCAGCGCGCAGCAAGTTTCGAGCTGTTTGTCGTTGTTCGTGTGATATTCCAATTTGTTGCTATCGCATTCATTGTTTTGCTCTTGCGGCGAAACTGCGACTTTTGTTGCAAGCACGTCTGGAACCTTTAGGCATCCTTCCGGCACCGTCTTCTTCAGAAAGTGCTGCCGACGCCCCCGGAAACAAACGTAGGTTCTCATGCTCAAACAAGGAGCCTTCACCATAGGTAGTGTACGAAGAGGGTGAATTTATACGGTAAACTACGTAAGCCCATTTGGCATATGTACTTTGGAATCCCATGGTTCAGCTTCAACACAGCCTCGAAGCAAGCGATATAATTCAGTGAGAAAACAATGCTATTGCCAAAGGTGAGAACGAATTCGTACTGTCGATGTACTCAGTGATAACTTCAATCAAACTGTGGTTGGGCCTGGCTGGTACATTATTCTTGGAGGCTGAAAATTAAAGCGCCAACCAGGACATACCCTAAAGAGAGTGCTTGTCTCGTCTCTTCTTTGTTGTTTTTCCTGGTTTCAGCTGAGATCGTCAGCTTGAGAACCCAAGGTTATAGTGCGCAGGATCTGCTAATACACTAAGTGGACGAGCGTGTTGGAAGGGCAGTCTATACGTCGACTCCCGAATGAGACTCGCCTGCAAGATGGAGTCCACATTTGTTTGACCGAGTGCTGGTCAGGCACTGATATCACGAATGTCGTTTTGAGACTCATGCTGTGCAGTACTCTGTTATCACGATCCAACTCTCGAGGATACTGTTTTACGCACAGGCGTGCGCAGGGTGCTTAATTAGGGGCGACGAAGCTTCACCGTCGCGCAAAATGCAAATTAGGCTATGACGTGCTCCTCATTCTGCCATTGGTACCTCGGTTTTCCGAGGTAAATGTTGTGGGAACCACGCGTACCGTCTATCTCAAGATAGCGCCGCGTGCGCGGTTGGCAGGATAGACGCTGCCGACAGCGCTCGCCGATTGCTGCTGGACGAGATCACGGTCTTCATAATTGAAAATTTTGTTGAAGCACACTAAAAAACAGACGGACAGAAGAGACTGACAAGGACAGCGCTTGCTCTCACAACTGAAGTTTTATTGATCAGAAAAAGGTATTTAAAGCGGTTACATGGTTCATCGCGCATGTGCAACAGAACAGGGTGCAACAGAAACCACTCGTATCGGGATTACATAATAGTCGCTGTTATTTGTCATCTAGTATTTTGCAAAAACTAAGTGTCGAGATACGCGTATTCTTTATCGTGCAGAACAATCGTAGCTTGGCTAACACAGTCAAGTCCTCTCTTTCGGATGTGGTAAGATTCCACTATCTCACGTGTTAGCTGATCCTTGTGCCGAAATATTATTTGTTTCTTTAAACAGAAACCGCTTAAATACCTTTTTCTGATCAATAAAACTTCAGTTGTGAGAGCAAGCGCTGTCCTTGTCAGTCTCTTCTGTCCGTCTGTTTTTTAGTGCGCTGCAACAAAATTTTCAATTATGAACGTAATCCAACTGGCCCAACTTGCCATCTCACGGTCTTCGCCTCGCTGTCCCTTGTCCCTGGGTCGACGTTTCCGTATGAGGCGCAGTTTTAAGTAAATTGTTGTTATTTTGTTGTGACTTGAAGCCTTCGTCGTCCTTGATTTAATTATAGACGGGACGCAGCAAGCCGAATACCTACAATATGGGAAGTACACATATTTTCGAATGCAACATCAGGGGCCCTTGGCCGCCACTACCGTAAAAAAGCATGCCTAGCCATAACTCTGCGCATTCCAAAATGACGTGAAAGGTGCGAGTGACTAAAGGTAAAGGGCAGAATTGCCCCCGCCCACCACTGCGCGTGCCTGTGGCTTTACGTATTTAAGCAACCTAAACGTAGTGATGAATTCTTGTTCTCATATCCTTATTACAGACACAAGCTCTTTAAGCCGCCAAAGGCGTGCGCAACTAGTGCCGGCGGCTGTCAGTGTTAAAATGGACCATTGCGCCTTGTTCACTTGCTAAAGCTGACAATCTACTTCTAATCACTTTGAAATTCATTGTTTCAACTCGCACCCAGTCCTTGCTAATGTGCTGTGACTGCGCAAGACAGCGAAGTCGCTTGCACCTCAGTGCTCCTCGCATTCTTCGGGCGTGAAATTTATTATATGTAGAGAGTGTAACGCCACTAAGAAATTGCGGTGATATGAGAACACTAATTTGGTGAGTTTCATATGAAATTTGAACCACTTGGAGTTTATTTTACGGCCGACCCAAGCCATACGAGCGTCTCTGAATTGCGCTTCGCGTCCACTGATATGCGGCGCAACGGTGGAGGGAATTCGAATCTGCGAGCTCGTGGTCGGGAAAGTCGAGGTGATAACGATCACATTAGCCAGAAGACTTACCGGTTACGATTCTTCTCACGATGACGAAGCACACGTCCGCTTCCGCCAAGTGGAAGATGCAGGCGCACATTGTGAGCAGGAAGTGCGGAGAGCCCAACAAGCACTTGGCCATTCGCATGCGCTCAGGTGACGCGAGGTAGCGGCCCTGTGGTGTGAGCAAGCGTACAAGAGAATCGATCTTAGCTTACAGTAAACATGATTTTTCAATTTTTGAGGCGTCACAGTGCAGCGTGACTGCCCGGCACCTGCCCGTGTAGCACAGAAGCCGCTGATGATTGGGATATCTCGTACACCCCAAGCAACTGTGGTCTTAACATAGGTGAATTTAGTATAGATTAATTTATTCGTTTATTAACAACCCCGACAAAGCCACTGCGCTCAGCCCCTTTCCAAGCCCTTTTATTCCAGCCCCCAATTGCGGCCATGCACATGGCACTGGCTTCTGAACGACGCTGCAGACTATTTTTCAAGCTGTTGCCCTTAGAATGTAGCGGGTAGTTTACACCGTTTTGAAACACCAGCATGGATGGATGGATGCGTTGAGCGTCTTCTGTATGTATGTACATAGGGTGCCTTGATGCGCGTTTTGTCCGCTTTAGGGTGAGGACATATGCGGCGTCTACTGCGGCGCGGCTGCCATATTTTAGCCCACGGCTTCTTACCGGCGTCTCACCCCTCTACGGCAGCTGCGCTGAGAGGCACGAGACGCGGGGCAAAAAATGGCGTCGTGGCGGCATCAGCCCCTTCAAAGAATGGCAACACCCTAAGGGGGGCGCACACATCGAGGCACACTATATGTACACAGAGATGTGCGCCACCGAGCACAATTTAATAAAAATCGGCCTAATGCCTTGCGTATTTCGATCAAAATTTTCTTCCTGAAGAAAAAAAAAACTAATAAATTCAAAGTTTAGCCTACTGCATTTTACGGTAGAGTAACGTTGTTTTTCATGCTAAGTGTGTTTTTGTTCTTTCTTCCTGCTTTCCAGCCGCCAATCCTCTTATCTTCTTTTACTCAATGCCATCGTGGATTTGTTCAGCTTTCCATCGTTGTCGCTAATGCCTAAGACTTCTTGTAAATTATCATCACTATCATCATCATCAGCCTGTCTTATGTGTACTGCAAGGATGAAGGCCTCTCCCAATTACCTCCCACCCACCCTTTGCTGAGCGCGGTGATTCCTTTTTGTGCCTCCAAATTTCTTAATTTCAACGCTCCACCTAACACTTGTGTCGTCCACGGTCGCACTTCTCATCTCTTGGTATCCATTCCACTGTTCTAACTGACGATCTGCAATCATTGCTTCTCATTACGGGGCCTGATCAGGTCCATTTTTTCCGCTTAATACCTAATTGGATATGGGCTACCGCTGTTTTTTCTATGATCCACTCTTCTGTCTTGTATGCTAGTGCCCGAACACACACCCGGCCGGACATCTCCACATTCAATGAAGACATGTTCAGTCGTTTCCTCAGATTTTATCTGCCTCGGTGGAACAGTGGTTACGTTACTCGGCTGCTGACCCGAAGGTCGGGGATTCGATCCCTGCCGCGATCCCGGCCGGGATCGAATCGCGTTCGCGTTGTTGCAAAGTAGCTTACGGGTGTCGTACCTCAAACTTCTTGATGGGTGCCCACTTCCTGATCTCGATGGTGATGACTTCGAGGCAGATACCGAGTGCACTGAGGGCGCACCAGACGAGGTTGTGCGAGTAGAAGCTGTGCCAGGTGCTGGTGAAGGTGAAGGCAATCGCCGTGCTCACCACCAAACGGAAGGCGGTCCGTTTGCCACCTAGCACGGGCTCGTACACGTACCTGGGGTGCAGACAGTACCGTAACGGTGTAAAGTAATATATGAGAGACTACACATGACTTTTCTACCATTAAGAAGCTAAGAGAGGTGATAAGCAATTGATTTCTATGTCATTCCTTCCCACATTTAGCAATGTGCGCTTCTTGTAATGCACGCCTTCTTTTCTCCCAGCGGCTTACCTGACGTTTCTTGGCCCGTATTCACAAAAACTGCTTACGTCAAAAATTTTCGTAAGAGACAGATTTTCCGGGGGGGTTCAACCTTACCTTATGTATGTTCGTGCGTGCGTTTGAATATCTGCGTGTATATATGCGGAAGCAAAATTGAAATATATCGGGAGGGGGGGGGAGGGGGGGTCTGAATCCCCCAACACCTGCCATTCTTGGTTACGCCACTGGTAAGAGAATACTTCAGGCAATCACGGTGCGGAACAAATACTTAGTGAAACCGGCTGACCAATGCGAAAATGTACTTACGAAATAGAAGTATCTTGAATTCTGCCCCTGATGTTTTTTTTCGAAATGTACACGACTTGTGCCCAGGAAATGTCTATTTGCTGACAGAGCAATAATAATATACCTCGGCAAAAGCGCAATTCAGTGGTTTAAATGAAATCGCGATTAACGCGCACAGTGCCGTGAAGCATCTCGGTTTTATTTAAACAGCTTGAGAACACGAAATAAACGCCATGCATCTGAAAAAAAAAAGTATTGGACAAAGAAGGTTTAAACACTTATTCACATACCTTCGAATAAACAAGTGCATGCCACGGTCGAAGTATCTGAAAAAAAAAAAAAAGCAATGGTTGAAAATAAATTCCACGTTATTTCTGCCGTAATCCAGCAGATCAAACTGGTAATAGCTGTCTCATGGTAGTAGACCACTGGCGCAAGGCAACAAAGTGAGTCGTGGCAGTTCCAGAAGGAGAGAGAGAAACGAAGAGGAGAGGCAGGAAAGTTAGCCAAGCTATGGCTTGGTTGGCTACCATATACTTGGGGGGGGGGGGGGAGGGGAGGGGGAATAATATAAAGGAAACGACAGAGAAGAAAAAAGAAGAGTAAAAAAGATGGATCAACAGTTAGCTCTTAGTGGACACAGGAGTAAGCAAGCGCCCGAGATGAGCAGCCATAGGCAGCTATACCGGGTGTTTCAAAAATTGTGTCCAAATTCCTCAAAAATCAGGAAAATGCGATACTTGCTCGCTGCCTTCAGAATTGCTTTTTCTGTAGCGGCAGACATCTTAAGATGGTTAAAGACAATACTTGTGATTGTAATTAGGAATGTTAGATTAATTAACTGTTTAATTAGCTTCGTTGCGCGGTTATGTCAAACGGGAGAATTGAAGTTCTTCATACGAAGAACCCATCCCAGCTTTGAGATATAGAAGGAGCGGCTTGTAGTAATTATTGCGGCGTAATGAAATTCAACCAATTTCAACAGCTGTCGCCGTTGAATTTCAGATCAGATGCACGTTCATATGCACGATTGACTTGCATCTGAACGTTTCGTTTCAGATGGACGTGTGACGCGAGCAAGTCGTACCCTTTAGGAAGCGTCGCACCACGACAACTCCGTGAAGGAAGGCGGACCAACGGTTATAATAATAAGTGTTTGGGTTTAACGTTAAAAGGACTCTGATTATGAGAGACGCCGTAGTGGAGGGCTCAGGAAACTTGGACCACCTTGGGTTCTTTAACATGCACCTAAATCTAAGAGGGCCTCAAGTATTTTCGCCTCCACCGAAAATGCGGCCGGGATTTGATCCCGCGACCTTCGGGTCAGTAGTCGAGCACCTTGACCACTACACTACCGTGGTGGGTGGACCAACGGTTGCCATTGAGCAGCGAGCGTTTGGACTGGCATTGAAAAAAACAAAGTATGTGTGACATAAGCTGGAGCACGCTCAGCTTAACTCCCATAGCAACGACTGCTATTTCCATTGTGCGACAATTCCTATTCGGCAAAACGAACTGTTGATACCACACTTGTTACCCTCCCTGCATGCGAGCGCGTATTCCAGCGTACTCCATCGCGATTTGTGAATGAGCGGCCCGTGGTGAGCGGGGAACGGCAAACAAGAATCGGCGGCGTTTTCGCCCACCGTATTTCATCGCTTAGCGCTACAACTACTTAGTACAGGGCTGTAGTGCTGGCAACGCGTACCAGAGTGATCGCTGAATGATGACCGACGCTGCCTAGCGTTGACTAAATGACGATTAACGCTGAATCGGTACAGCTACTTGATCGCTAGTGTTCGCTACGGTTAGCAATATGTTTTTTAACGTCGGCTATGCCGGGTCATAACAGTGATATTTTCTGCATTAAATCTCATTCCTCTGAGGCTTTCACGTATGCATTGACAGGAGCCTGGATCAGTACTGCGAGATGTTTTTGCGACAACGACAAAACGTATGCACAGAAACGTTTCACTGGCGTTAAGGTGTAATACATTAACACATCATCATCATCAGCCTGTCTACGCCCACTGCAGGGCAAAGGCCTCTCCCATGTTCCGCCAATCAACTCGGTCCTGTGCTTTCTGCTGCCACGTTATACCTGCAAACTTCTTAATCTCATCTACCCACCTAATTTTTTGTCTCCCCCTCACGCGTTTGCCATCTCTTGGCATCCAGTCAGTTACCCTTAATGACCACCGGTTATCCTGCCGACGTGCTACGTGGCCGGCCCATATCCATTTCTTCTTCTTAATTTCAACTATGATATCCTTAACCCCCGTTTGTTCCCTGACCCACTCTGCTCTCTTCCTGTCTCTTAAGGTTACACCTATCATTTTCCTTTCCATCGCTCGCTGCGTCGTCCTCAATTTAAGTTGAACCCTCTTTGTAAGTCTCCATGTTTCTGCTCCGTAGGTAAGTACCGGTAAGATGCAGCTGTTATATACCTTCCTCTTGAGAGATAGTGGTAGACTACCATTCATGATTTGATAGTGCTTGCCGAATGAGCCCCATCCCATCCTTATTCTCCTAGTTATTTCACTCTCATGGTTCGGCTCCGCGGTTACTACCTGTCCTAAGTAGACGTACTCCTTTACAACTTCCAGCGTCTCGCCACCTATCGCAAAGCGCTGTTCTCTGCCAAGATTGTTCCACATTACTTTAGTATTATGCATATTAATGCACATTAACACAAGACGGCCCTAAAACGACTGTCGTTGCAGTAGAGGTCTGCAGTATTCCTCAGTTTTGTAGACAAGGCAGAAATTCAGGAGACGATGGCAGCTTGAAGCGATGTAAAATGCTTGAACACGAGGTGCCGCTAGAGCCATCGTTTCGACAAGTCTTTCTAAAGGTAGCAACCTTGTTGCTGCATTGAATAGTAGAGGAACACTTGTCGAAGTGATAGCTCGCACGACACTACCTGTTAAAAATATTCATCTCAGTTGTATAAATATAATATCTGTTTGCTGAAGAGCTAAAAGTTCCTCTTTTCTTACATGATAGATTGCAGTTGACAACGAATTCACCGCACTCACTGTGGCTAGCCTAACAGTTCAGATTCCACCCACCTCCAAAACTGCGAGCACCGATGCAATCTGGCTATGCAGGGGGCGGTGCCCGGGATCTCGATGCCTTCGGCCTTGGCCAGGGCGCCTGGGAAGCCGTAGTTGAACAAGTAGGTGACGTAGTAGTTGAATTCCAGGGAGAGAGCGTAGCCGAGAAGGCTGGCGTAGTCCAGTCTTTCGCCCATCCAAGCCCACTCGGCCATCGCTGAACTGCGGGTACATTATATGGGGTGTTACAGCTAACTTGCGCCACGTACACTTTTTTAATTTTGACCTACTCTGAACAAAAGCTTAAAAAACTAAACAGGACAATTAGAACAGATGAAATAATTCAACGTCGCTAAAGAAGTGTTACAACACCTTATTCAATATATTTCTTTCTATTTACTATTTTAAATGTTAATTAGGCAATACGGTATTCGCCAGAGCTAACAATGGTTCGAGCAGCGGAAATGCCGCCAGCAACAAAGCGAACGCACGCAGAAGCGACGCCCTCGTCTGCCTTCTCTTTCTCCTTCGCTTTCAGTTTCGCTGCTCAAGCCAGTGTTAATTAGGCCATATTTTTTAATTACACACTTAGGTAGATTGGCAGTTATCTTAGCATAAATGAACTATTCAAACGTTTCTGGACAAAGGGCTCCAACTTTGGCACTGAAGATTTTTTGCTAGAGTCACTAAGAAAAAGGCTAATTAAGCAATATTAATCATCCAGCTTGGCGGATTGGAAAATACTCGAACCAAACATTTTTTTCTTTACTTATTTGCATCTACTTCGAATTGCCGCTCACGGACAACGTTGATGTTTTGATCACAACCAAAGACATCGACGCCGCCGACGCCGGAACTTCTTCGAAACGAGCTACTTAAAATGCTTTCGCGGTAGAAATACCGTGACGTGCTGCGTACGGCTGAGAACAATACTGGGCCAATTTGAAACGTGGGGCGCGCACGTTTGTATTTTGTTGGCGCAAGTTAGCTGAAACACGCTGTATAGAAGAAAGCGGGAACTGATGATGCGTCAAGTGCACCGAAACAGATTTTTCGTCCATTATTCAGCTTGTATGTTCGCACAATAAACGTAACGCCTGAAGCATAAAACAATATATTGTTTTATGCTTCAGGTAACGGTAACGGTATACGGTAACGTATGTATACATACGTTACCGTGGTCAGACAGGATGCATTCAGTACGACCGTTGACACGTAGCAACGTTGCTTGGGACTTCATCGGCTCTATGAACGCCGGTTAGCACTGCCTATGGGGCTACCACTGTCCCGTAGCTGAACAGTCCAATGAAGAGCTAGGACTTATTGCGATAAGACCTTCTTGCAGACTAGTTGGTTCATGTCTCTCTTGGTTCCCTCTTTCTTCTTCCCGCATTCGTGCATGCGCACCACGACACCTGCTCGCTTGAATAAGTGTTCTAATCCGCCGCAGCCACCATGTTCCCAGCCTCCGGTTGAAGTCCACCATTCTTAACGTGCTGCTAAAGTGGTCTGCTTCGATACTTTAACATTAGTAGACCGCAACAAGCTTTGATAAGGCAATGGTAAATGGACTGAACTTTCTTTAGTTTTGGTTGTGGCCACTGAGGTAAAACCATGTAAATGGGCATTTCCAGGCTGCTAAAATGGTTAGAAACTGGCGAGTAGGGTTGTCTTGTGGCTATACTTTACCAACCCAAGGAAACCTCACGAATAAATATTTGGAAGTACTACAAACCTGTAGAAGAAGTGGGCCATGATTTCCATCAGGAGGAAGTGGCCGCCATGCCGCAGAATCCTCGCAACGGCGATGGTGATCTCGCGCGGCGTGCAGCTTGGCTTCGGCTTCTCCGACTGGAAAGATGCATGTGGACGTTTCTTACGAACAATCCTAAGACATTCATTCATGCATGTGGCCGCATTATCACTGTCATTGATTCAGAAGAGGACGATTCCAGTGAAGGATTTTATGACAGCCCAGTGAAGACATTCCAGGAAGGGTTCAGTGAAGGGGCAAGGGGGCGAAAGGCTTCCGCCTTGATGTCTCTTAGAAAAGACCTAAGGATCCCAGCAATTTTGTTATTTATTTACTTATTTAGGAAATACTGCAGGCCCATGTGCATCCCGGCAGAAGGTGTGGAATTATTAAGCATCAATAACATGCGAGTATTTAAAAGAAAATACAAGGGAAGGAACTCACATTTCTATTGTGATGTACTGATAGATTAGAGGATAGTCATTTCTGTCCAGTCAGTACTGATTACCAATTACTAGAGTAGTACGTTTCTTTTATACTGTAGTGCAGAAAAAAAGGAAGGTTTGATGGCTCTGACGGGAAAGTAAAGATTGAGAGTGGTAATGTCTAGATGGTTTGGCAGTCAATGGGCTTAGATGGCCTAGAGAGAGCGAGAGTTTGTGATTCTTGAGGAGATAGAGAAATTCCAACCCTGTTTTCCGCCGTGATTGTATTGTCTGTATACCATGAGCATATTCAGGGCACTTGTCGATGAGGCGAGTTTACGGTACCTAGAAAAAGAAGCGTCATTTTCGCCGCAAGGACGAAAGCAATGGATGTGAAAGCAACAAATTTAAATGTTATACGAAGTAAGGCTAGCAGCTAACTCTTTTAGCAACTGACCTGGCGTAACTCAGCAAAAGGCTTTGGTAACGAAACGCAGCCGCCGCAGCGAGCCACGCGACCTTCGCTCAGTCTATCGCTCCACCTAACACTCAGCTTTGGGAACACAACACGTACAAAGGTATGAGAGGCCTGCTGAGCCCTATCAAGAAATGGCGCTCACGACCGCACCACCAGAGCCGCGCAGTCCCCCTTCCCCTTCCGGGATCCCCCATCGGCCATTCGTGCGATGTATGACGGCCGGTGCGTTTCCTCTCCGCTTGAGCCGTGATCGTCGGCTGCCCTAGCACGCTTTCACTCGCACATTGAACATAGGGCGCGCGGGGCTATGTTATCAACCTTGAACTTGTACGGAACCTCACGGCGACAGCAGGAATGCGCATAATGTGCACATATATTTCACTAAGGTTGCAACTTGGGCCTGCTGCTTTGTCATTAGAATGCACAAAGTAGCGCGACTGAGACACGAACAGAAGGAGACATGAAGCTCAATTTTTGCGCTTCGTGCGTCTAATCGTGTTTCCCTTCTGTCTGTGTCTCAGTCGCGCAACTTTGTGCATTATAGTGGCCACGTAATCGTTATTGCAATGCGATTTCACAGTCGCTTAAGCTAACGCTAAGGAGAGCACAGGAGAAAGCCCGTGCTCTCACAAGACACTAATTAAATTACTCACTTTTGGCACCATTAGTGTCCACGCCATCGACGCCAGATGCCTCATTCTTTTTTTACTCACGACTCATATAAAGTTTTCGACGTAATAAACGTAACTGCTATCCGTTGAACAACCTAGATAGATAAAACAACCTAGCGCGCTTCTCAGCGTGAAACTTGAAATATATACTCTCTGGTTTGTACAGACGGGTCCACTCTTAAAGGGAACACTTGCGTTTCGGGTATGTCCGGATATCGCTCTCCTACAAAAGCATGATGGCTTAGATTTGCATAACACTACTGGTGGTTGACAGTTCCGAACCCTTAGTAACGTGGACGAACAATCTTTCCGCATCCACTAGCCGTTAGGGGGCCAACAAAATGAAAGTAGCTCATTCGAGTGTTCCCTTTAACAGTGGACCGTACTGTACATGCAAGAGCTCCTCGGACACGCTAGCATTGTCTTATCTTCCGAGAACATTGCGTTGTCTAAGTGTAACGGAAACTATGAATGGACGACGTGTCTCACTGGCCTACCTGCTCTATAAAGTCGTTGTACTTCTGCGGCGGTCCCATGTAGACCATTGGCATGTACAACAGGTATCCCAACGTCTTCCAGTAGGGCGGCCACCTGCGCTTGTTGTCCCCAGTGTTCTTGCGCTGCTCGGCTTGAACGCAGTCCACGCTGAAGCTGAGGCCACGCAGGATGTTCCAGTGAAAGGCGACGAATGCGGCCCTGTAGGGCATCAGGCCGTACTTGGGATACAGGTACTAGAAAAGTAATAAGGAGGCATCTCAGTAATATTGAGTGAGTGAAGAAACTTTATTTCCCTTTTTAAGAAAGGGGAGGAGCCGGAGGGGAGAGAGGGAGGTCTGTGATCCAGTCCCAGTAAGCGTCCGTCACCACTTCGTGTGGCATAACGTCAGACTACCAGTCGTGGTAGGCCTCCGCTATCTCCTCAGCCCGCCTCAGGACTCTGTCCTGGAGAGTGGGATCGGAGCTGCGCAGGGCAGTCTCCCACAGCTCCTCACTACTAATTAATGGTTTGAGAGTGCGGGCGGGAGATTTCATGGGACACTGCCACATGATATGCGAGAGATCTGCTATCTGGACAGGGCAGAAGCGACATTTGGGTGACTGGTATGTGGCAGGAAAAAATAAGTGCAGAGTTCGCGGTGTAAGAAATGTGCGAGTTTGTAGTTGCCGCCACAATATTTCTCTCTGGCGCGTGCTAGGCAGGGAAAGAGGTGGATATGTAAAGCGTTGGTGTCTTTAATGTGTGCAAATTTCGTGAAATGTGATCAGCGAGTCTTTATGGGGGTCTTGTGAGGAGTTATTGGGCCCTAGAGGTTGGCGCACATTTGCGGCCACTCGGTCTGTGAATCCTCGAGCAGCTGCATGAGCCATTTCGTTTCCTCGGAGTCCTTGATGTGCTGGAGTCCAGACTAGGGCGATGTTGTTTTGTGGTGGGTGAGCGACGAGTAAGGAATGTGCGGTATTGGTAATATAACCACTACTGAAGTTCCGGATAGCTGTCTTAGAGTCGCTAATTATGACATCGCAATCAGGTAGCCCCGATGCGAGTGCGATGGCGGCTTCTTCCGCGTCGCCTGCCGAGGTGGTCTTGATTGACGCTGAACGAACAATGTTGCCCTGGTTGTCCACGACCGCTAAGACATAGCGGTGTTTAGTGGTGTAGGCGGCGGCGTCCACATAGTATACTCCTTCTGCTTGGCCGTAACTGCGTTCTAGCTTCTTGGCTCGAAGTTTCCGGCGTTCGATATGAAATTCGGGGTGCATGTTTCTCGGTAGTGGTGGGATGTTGTACTGATCGTGTATGTTCGGAGGAATTTGATGTCGTTTGTTCTCGTTGAATGGCGGAGCGTAGCGGAGCTGTCTGAGGATGTCACGGCCAGCTTCAGTGGTGGTAAGTCTGTGATATTGGGATGATAAATGAGCCTCAGTTAATTCTTCAAGGGTATTGATTGTGCCTGTGGCCATAATTCTTTGTGTGGACGCTCTAATTGGAACACCAAGAGCGACTTTGTATATCTTGCGGATCAAACAGTTTACAGTTTCCTTTTTCCTTCCTAGAGAGCGACAGATATGGTAGCGTAAAAGTCTGGGTCAGTTGGTACATGACGCTGAAAGAAGGAACCGGTCAAAAGGACGAAGGACAAGCAAGAGAAGTTGTATACACGCGACAATTGGAAGTGGCGCACACAATGATCAGTCGTTCTGTGTGCCACTTATCGCTCTTGTCATTCTTTCTTTTGACTGGTTCATTCTTTCAGAATAAGGAGGTAGATCTGCAGCGAGAGCCGCCATAGTGTATAGTGAACGTTATGACTAGAAAATGTCGTTCGTTTCGTGATGCTGCGTGACATAATAAAGAAACAAAATATTCATTCTACAATGTTTCAAGAATTTTTGTTTCATACTGGATTTAAACAAACGAACAAACATGCAAGCGAAAAAAGAAACAAAAAAGCGAACAAGCAACAGAAAAATAAACAATAAATGGAAACAAACTCGCAAAGAAACAAGCAAATGGCTAAGCCAACAAACAAACACAGAGACAGGCAGAGAAGCGGACAAACAAGCAAGCCAACAATCAAACAGAACAAGTAAAAACGTTGACGTCCGCAGCATAAGGTGATGTGGCAGCCCTAAATGGTCTGCGTGCGCTTAAAAAATCAAGAAAAACTCGATATTAATTTCCTGTGGTAACATATATGACAACACTCCGTAACACTGATGACCTTAAATGCTAAAATTACTCTTTAGTCGCACACACTGCCTCCTTTGGTGTGACGTTTCCTGTGTTTTTAATTCATTATGAATATCTTGAATTTTTTAGTAGGTGTCTGCTGTGAAATATCAAGTTGATCCGATTGACTGCTCAAATCTGCCACTTATACGTCATGTGCTGGCGCTAACTATCGAAAAATACGTATATATTTGCAACTGTGTTCATATTTGTACTGCATAATGATTTCGTGTTTCCGCGTGAGGCAATTGAAAAAGTAGGCGCCTGTTTACGATGGATAATATGGTCACTTTTTTCCAGTATGTTATCACTATGCTACTGCATGTGAATAGTGCTCTCTTCATCAGCGAAATTGCGTTTCATGCGGGTGATAAGGAACAACATCAGCGAGGTTTGTTTAAGGTACTGAAGCCAACAAAATAAAAGAAAAACGTAATGAGTGGCAGGCATACACAAAAAGCAGATTGGTATCTCAACTCACGACGAATGGATCAAACGTGATAAAGAACTTCAGGCAGTGGATCACGAGGGCGACCACGTAGCAGAGTGCTGTGCTGTGCAGCGTGGCCGTGACGTAGAACGCTGCGTGTTGCGCCACGAACGCCAGCGCCACCTCCCAGCCGAAGGTGAAGCTCACGAACAGGAAGGAGTAGGACAGCGTAGAAGACCGGCACCAGCTGCGAGTGAATTAGCGATTATCTTGTGCGTGACCGAGGGTGAGAAAGATGAGGGAAAGACAGCGATGTTAACCGCATGAGATCGTACATGTGCAGTCATCGACAATTGAATGCGAACAAGTTATGGCTAACAAAAAAAAGTCGCGGTTTCGCCGCAAGGGCAAAGCGCCGAACACGATAGCAACAAATTGGAAAGTCGTACGAAGAAAGGCTAGCGGTTCACTCCTTTCGCAAACACGGCCGCTGCAGCGAGCGAACAGACCTTCGTGCGAACTATGGCTTCAACGCAAACATTGCGGTGAAAGAGCTAAGCGCGGGAGCACGGGCGAGCCGCACCCCCAGGGGTCACAGTACGGAGCGGAAGGTAAGGCCGCCCCACTCCGGCGAAAGACGGACGGGTACGATGCCTTAAACGCGCCCTTTGGCCCTTTGTGACACCTGCGAACATGCCTTTGCACGCAGAAGCGCCTAGCAGATGTGCGTACCACCAACGGTAATGGTGTTTGTAAATAGCTCGCCATTAATATGATAGGGAACGTAAGCGTTGCGGCTGAGTGGTCGAAACGCGTGGCGTCGTGGAGCGAAGGGTCGTAGGTTCGAATCCCCGATCGCGCGCTTTCTAAATTTTCTTCCTAACTGTTTTTCTTTGCGGCTTTTACATGCATATGCGTAACGCACGGCGGCGCCGACGGCGACGGCAAAAACCAACCGATAGTGTCCATATAATTGCTGTCGCTATAAAAAGAAGACTTTCTTTTGTGTTTGCGCGTACCCTTACTGTTTGCATAACCTTTTCTCGCCCACTTGGGTGTGCAGCGCACACCGCAAAAATTACCGATGCCACACTGTACATTCGAGTTGTCACTTACGGAAGATGTTCCACATTGTAATTTCTTGTTCGCGGTTCCCTTCTCAGTGAGTGTACTTGGGAAGGACAGAAAGGTTATGGATGAAAGTGACGACACCACGCAGATAATACACCCAGATAATGCACAAGAACATTGTTATTGCTCAATTACAATCTGCCATTTATGAAGTATAAGACCAGGAACAAGCGATAGCGTGCGAATGTAGGGTCGTTTTTTGGTGATTTAGAATCCATTGGCCATTAAGCTTATTAAACCTCAGTGGTGCCAGTATACCACTTTCGTGGGACCCTTGATGCCCGAGACAGGCCTGACATGCTCGCATGTTACCGATCTCGCACCGCCGGCCCATCGTGCGGTGCGTGCCGCCATACGTGATGCACTGGCCACACTGCTTCTCTGTGTCTAAGCTGCTGGATATTAACTTATAATTCGCACTGATTCGACGCAAGCTATCCACGATGTACGCCTGGTACATCGGTCTACATCACTCTGGGATAGCATTCACCATCTTGCTGCCTCCACAACTGTAGGGACAGGTGCTTTAGAAGTCGTTCACGAAATGTTATGGATACTTACTTGACAGCTTTTCCGCCGACCTCGACAATATCATTTTTTAAAGGGACACTAAAGAGAAAAACGATTTTTCTCATGTTGGTGAATTACCCTTCCACAATTACAAAGACACCACGTTTGCTGCGCGTGCGCGCTTGGTAAGCGAGAAAACGCGCAAAAAGAAAATGCTAGGGGCGAGGCCACCTTGAAGATCCCGCACCAAACGCCGTGACGTCATAGATTTGACGGCATCTACTATGTCCCACGTAGTTCCTAATTGGTAAAAATAAAGTACATTGCTCTTATAGGAGGCTACCGACTTAACATGTCAAGTTTCAGGATATTTCCTTGAGGAAACGTCGCCGAAATACGAAAAATACACTTTGAAATTTCGGCGTGAAATTTTAAAGTGAAACATTGACCTTGACTTTCTCCTCTATTAATAAACCTATGAGGTGAGATTAACAACATTAGAGTTGTCAGAGTACAATTTATGAATCTGAACCGATGCATTGTTTCACTTTAGCTGTCCTATTAAGCGTGGAATATGGAACTGCGGCTTTTAAACTCAATAGATGATTTTCGTGTTAGAGAGAATATCATAGGACACTCCAGCAGTAATCATCCTTACAATACTCGTGCCGAGAAATTAAGATTTCAGCGGATGAGTTTGGACTGTGAAATTAAGGACGTATAGTCGCAAGCAGCACTCCCACATTTTGAAAACATCCACGCGCTACAATATGCATAATATGCATAATATTGTGGACGAGAAGAGTAGTGCTTACCGAAGGTGCGGCGCACGCTGTCAGCCGGGCTAACACGGGATGCAAGAGGTACCACTTCCATGCAGTAAGCACGACGTACTTTGTGGTCTCCCATTCCCAGTTGACAATGTCCTGTACGGCCGAGTGAAAGAGTAGTGTTGACAAAAGTGGGTTTTGACGATTAACAATATGCATCATTACTTGTGTAGGTGCATTGCACACATTGCAACGCACCGACAGTGCAAGTGCAGCGATGGCGCAGTGGTAGAGCATCAGCCTCCCATGTAAGAGGTCCGTGGTTCGAATCCCGGTGCCGGACACTACCCAACCGGATTAAAAAAAAATCCGCGTGGTGATGGAATTGTGTAAAAAGGCCTGGGGTGCAACCTCACTGGCGACCACAGCCAGCAATGCGCTCTCGCACCAGAGCAGGATTGGCCACCCTGGTGTAGTACTTGGCCACTACCTCCCACATGAATACACCAATTAACCCTCGGCCCTCAGTCCCCAGCGGCTGCGAAGCAACTGACCAAGGCGGCGGTCAGACCTGCGACGCAGCAGAGGGTGCTAAGAATCTCTGGGTACGGACAGGCCGCCATGGGAATCTGAATTTGGCTACGTATAACGCTAGAACTTTATCTAGTGAGGCGAGTCTAGCTGTACTATTCGAGGAATTAGAGGGTGTTAAATGGGATGTAATAGGGCTCAGTGAGGTTAGGAGGCCACAGGAGGCTTATACAGTGCTGAAGAACGGACACGTCCTATGCTATCGTGGCTTAGCTGACAGAAGAGAACTAGAGGTGGGGCTCCTTATTCATAAAAAATATAGCTGGCAATATAGAGGAACAGTATATCATTAATGAGAGGGTGATATGTATCGTAATTAAGTTTAATAAGAGGTACAAGATGAAGGTGGTACAGGCCTACAGCCTACATCCAGCCTGATTCAACTGGTTGAACGCTTCTACGAAGGCGTAGAATCAGCAATGAGTAAGGTAAAGACACAGTATACTGTACTGATGGGCGACTTTAATGCAAAGGTAGGCAAGAAGCAGGCTGGAGGTCATGCAGTTGCGGAATATGGCATCGGCTCTAGAAACGCCAAAGGGGAGTTACTAGTAGAGTTTGCAGAACGCAATAATTTACGCATCTTGAATACGTTCTACAGAAAACGGGCTACACGTAAGTGGACGTGGAGGAGTCCTAATGGCGAAACTAAAAATGAAAGAGACTTCATAATGTGTGTCCACCCGGGCATTGTACAGGATGTGGAAGTAGTTAACAAGATCCGATGCAGTGACCATAGAATAGTAAGATCTAGAATTCAACCAGACTTGAAGAACGAATGACAGGAAGTGATACGCAAGAAGTCGATTAATGAACAAGCTCTGAGATGGAAAGTACAGGCATTCAGAGTTTCACTTCAGAATAGGAACGCGGCTTTAACCGAGGAAACCGACCTTAGCGTTGACGCAATGAATGATCATCCGACTAGCATCATTAAGGAGTGTGCAGTGGAAGTAGGGGGTACAGTCGTTAGACAGGACACTGGTAAGCTATCCCAAGAGACGAAAAACCTGATTAAGAAACTTCAAGCCATGAAAGCCTCAAATGCTACAGACAAAATAGAGCTGGCAGAGCTTTCGAAGTTTATCAATAGGCGTAAAGTAGCCGACATAAGAAAGTATATTATGGAGAGAATTGAGCACGCTCTAAAGAACGGAAGAAGCGTCAAAGCTATAAAGACAAAACTGTGCATAGGCAAAAATCAGATGTAGGCATTAAGGGACAAGGAAGGCAAGGTCACAACCAATATGGATAAAATAGTTGAGGTAGCGGAAGAGTTCTACAGAGAGCTGTACAGCAGCCGAGACAGTCAGGATGACAACGTAAGAAGCAGTAATAGCCCAGAGGAATCTGACATCGCACCAGTATTGGCAGTAGAAGTAAAGAGAGCCCTAAAGGGAATGCAAAGAGGCAAAGCCACTGTGAGGATCAGGTAACATCAGACCTGTTGAAAGACGGTGGAGAGATTATGTTAGAAAAACTGGCCACCCTGTATACGAAGTGTCTCTCGACGGGGAGGATACCAGAATCTTGGAAGAATGCCAACATCATCTTGATCCATAAGAAAGGGGATGTCAAGGACCAGAAAAATTACAGGCCCATCAGCTTACTGTCCGTTGACTACAAGCTATTTACAAAAGTAATTGCTAACAGAATTAATACGACATTAGAGTTCGATCAATCAAAGGACCAGGCAGGATTTCGTACAGGCTTCTCAACAATAGACCATATTCATACTATCAATCAGGTGACAGAGAAATGCGCGGAATACAACCAACCCCTATACATAGCCTTCATAGATTACGAGAAGGCGTTTGATTCGGTGGAGACATCAGCAGTCATGCAGGCACTGCGGAATCAGGGCAATGACGAAGCCTATGTAAACATAATGGAAGAAATCTACAGCGGATCCACAGCCACTATAGTCCTCCATAAAGAAAGCGACAGAATCCCAATAAAGAAGGGCGTACGGCAGGGAGACACGATCTCTCCAATGTTATTCACCACGTGTTTACAGGAGGTTTTCAGGGCCCTAGATTGGGAAGAATTAGGGATAAGAGTTAATGGAGAGTATCTCAGTAACGTGCGATTCGCTGATGACATTGCATTGATGAGTAACGCGGGAGACGAATTACAGCTCATGATTACTGAACTGGATACGGAAAGTAGAAGAGTAGGTCTGAAAATTAATATGCATAAAACTAAAGTAATGTGGAACAATCTTGGCAGAGAACAGCGCTTTGCGATAGGTGGAGAGACACTGGAAGTTGTAAAGGAGTACGTCTACTTAGGACAGGTAGTAACCGCGGAGGCGAACCATGAGAGTGAAATAACTAGAAGAATAAGGATGGGTTGGGGCTCATTCGGCAAGCATTATCAAATCATGAATGGTAATCTACCACTATCCCTGAAGAGGAAGGTATATAACAGCTGCATCTTACCGGTACTTACCTACGGAGCAGAAACCTGGAGACTTACAAAGAGGGTTCAACTTAAATTGAGGACGACGCAGCGAGCGATGGAAAGGAAAATGATAGGTGTAACCTTAAGAGACAGGAAGACCGCAGAGTGGGTCAGGGAACAAACGGGGGTTAAGGATATCATAGTTGAAATCAAGAAGAAGAAATGGATATGGGCCGGGCACGTAGCACGCTGGCAGGATAACCGGTGGTCGTTAAGGGTAACTGACTGGACTCCAAGAGATGGCAAACGCGTGAGGGTGAGACAGAAAATTAGGTGGGTAGATGAGATTAAGAAATTTGTAGGTATAACATGGCAGCAGAAAGCACAGGACCGGGTTGATTGGCGGAACATGGGAGAGGCCTTTGCCCTGCAGTGTGCGTAGGCAGGCTGATTATGATGATGATGATGATGATGATTGCACACATTTATATCAATACTAAATCTGATAAAAAATTGTTCGATTTATAATCTACAAGGTATTCGGGGCTACAGGTTTCTTGTGCTTTCGTGTTTGTGCTGAATTTTTTGGGCAACACTCTAAAAAAAAGGGAGCGAGAATGGAGCAACGGGCTCCGTTCCTCCCTTCGGAGCCGCGACTTACTCTTTTGCGGACGATTTACTCGTCGCGCCCTCTTGCGCAAGCGCCAAGGGAAAAACTTTTCTCCTCAACCACGTGACTTGCGCGCGCGCGCATGCGCACGCCGAGTTAAATCGTGATTCCGTGCTGCGGAGAGCGGCTGCCCTTTCGCGCTCACTCGGCAGCCTCAGACCAGACTATCCAGTGCTACCGATCTCGGCCAATCGCGTGCAAGTACTTGTACCTAGGATTGATGCGAGCAACACACGAGTGACGTTCATTGTTTTTGTTCTATGTGTTGAGTAACGTGTGTGGCGTTTTTTTTTTATATATATAGGCTCGGCGTGTGCGCGATGCGCCGCATACTTCCGTGTGTCTCGTGTTGTTTGTATACGTTTCCGCACGATCTGCTTGTCATAAATACAGTAAGTCCCGCTTCACAAAACAGTCTTGTTTTAATGAATACCTTAGACTGTACACCAATAATTCAACTTTTTTCGGCGTTAACATACTTGGCTAGAGCACGCGTTTTTAGTTTTACACAGCACTTATCAATACAACAAGCAATATAAAGAAGCATGAAGGTTAACTTTTACAACATTTTAGCAAACGTGATACCACTGGACAGTGCATGCGTGAAAGTACGATAACATATAATCGCTGGAGTTTGACGTGTCGAAACCACCGTATGATTATGAGGTACGCCGTAGTGTGGGACTACGGATTAATTTCGATCAACTGGGGTTCTTCAACGTGCACCCGAACATAAGCACATGGGTGTTCTTTGCCTTTCGCTCCCATTGAAATGTGGCCGCCGTGGCCGCATTTTAACGTTAACCTGCATCACAATTGCACATATCTGAAAAATAAGTCGATGGCTTCTGTCAATTAAGCCAAAATTCTCAATCACATGCGTTTTGGAATACGCATGCCATCACTGAGAATTAGGACCGACTTATGCACGCGTGCAGTATGTATCTCTCGTTCTCAGGATTTTGCTTTGGCGTGCGAAACTCAACACAAAATGAGCTTCTAATGACAGCGGTGCACAGTGGGTAATCACTAACACTCGCTCACTTTTGTGAAAAGAGTATTCCAAATCTAACGCAAGACAAACCACCGCCACAACGACAACTACAGAGTTGTCGCACAATGACCACAATTTCACACGCCAGGCGAATACCGTGACGTAACAGTAGCAGGGTGTGTCCAGATAAGATCGAACACGAGGTCCCGGTCACCATTCCCGTTTGTGATGAAATTTACTGTAGGTCTAGGCATTACACCCAGAACAATGGTTTCGCAGTTAGTTTAAAAAAAAAAATTTGTCGCCTGAAAAAAATATATATAAATTTTGGCCGCAAAAAAACGCTTTTCCGCCAATTTCGCGATTTCTGAATTTTGAGCGCACCTAGGGAAAAAACGGTGCACTTCTTCGTCACAATATTTATTCCCCTTAAAGAACAAGTGAAATACAATCTTATGAGTCTATTATTTCCCTTGCTTGTCGAAGCACGTTTGAAGAACAAAATCACAAACTTGGCAAATCGCACAAAATACCTGTATTTCAGGAATTTATTGCTGCAAGCACGTTAAAGTGAGGATAATGAAAATCGGTACATAATAATTTTGATACTTTCGCTCTCTTTTAAAATAATTTGTGTGGTTTTATCGCGCTCCGTTTTACACGATAATTGGGCTGAAACGTAAGTGATTTACCAAAAACGCCGAACTTTGAAAATGATTTTCTCAAAAAGGCCATTTTTATTTTTTTTTTAAATCCCTCTGATTGAAGCCAAGGACGTCATCTACCATTCTGCAGAAAATAACGTTGCATTATTTTGGTTGCTAAGAAGTTATAGTGCGTCAAATGTGACCATGCCAGCCTAGCGGCCGCGTCGTTCGTTATGGGCTGAAACTCGGATATAAGTTGCTAAAAATACTTGTACGTGACATAATCACAAATCAGCAGCTCCACACCAACAAATGCGCAGCCCGGTGTCATGCTTCAGCAAGCTTTGTCTTGCGATCAGCCGCTTGATAAACCCGCAGCAGCGGCCGCTCGATGCTGCGGGCGCTGACATTACATGAGTGCCGCTTCGACTGCGGATGAGCTGCGCTTGAGCGCCAAACTACGCCCAGAGGACAAACGAGAGAAGGAATGCATCACTGTGAAAGTTAAAGGTCGTTAAGTGCCAACAAATGTCATAGTATGCAACGAAAACTCCGCCGGCGATTTCCCAGTGAGCGCCTCCAGCAGTGCGCTCATGTATTGCTTTCTCTCTTCAGATGGCCTAAATATAATTAGGTTCATTCTATGAGCAACATATGGCACAAAGGAAAGCCATTGACATCTAAAGAAAGCTGTCATACGTGCTTCTGATGGTCGAGCAACTCGTGCCAGAACACTTGTGTCAGCCGGCTGTGAAAAGAAGTGTGTCCAAGTCCTTTACTTCATTAAAGAACCGCTTTTACAATACTGTATTGTTGGGCGTCCGCAGATAGAATATTCAACGCAAGTCGAGCGTTTATCACGATATTATGCAGCTTCGGGCATAACAGCAGGGAAAAATAATACATCCGTGCTCTATTGAAGGCGCTCACTGGGAAATTGCCGGCAGAGTTTTCGTTCCATATTATGACATCTGTTGGCACTTAACGGCTCTTAACTTTCACAGTGATGAATTTCTTCTTTCATTTTTCCTCTGAGCGTAGTTTGGCGCGCAAGCGGAGCTCATCCACAGTCGAAGCGGTACTCGTGTAATGTGAGTGCCCGCAGCATCGAGCGGCCGCTGCTGCGGGTTTGTCAAGCGGCTGATCCCAAGACAAAGCTTGCTTGACCATGACACCGGGCTGCGCATTTGTTGGTGTGGAGCTGCTTATTTGTGATTATGTCACGTACAAATATTTTTAGCAACTTATATCCGAGTTTCAGCCCATAACGAACGACGCGGCCGCTAGGCTGGCATGGTCACATTTGACGCACTATAACTTGTAACAACCAAAATAATGCACCGTTTTTTCTCTGCACAATGGTAGACGACGTCCTTGACTTCAATCAGAGGGATTTAAAAAAAAAATTAAAGATGGCCTTTTTGAGAAAATCATTTTCAAGGTTCGGCGTTTTTCGTAAATCACTTACGTTTCAGCCCAATTATCGAGTAAAACGGAGTGCGACAAAACCACGAAATTATTTTTAAAAGAGAGCAAAGTATCGAAGTTAATATGTACCGATTTTCATTATCCTCACTTTAACTTGCTGCAGAATAAATACCTGAAAATAGGGTATTTTGTGCGATTTGTCAAGTTTGTGATTTTTTTCTTCAAACGTGCTTCGACAAGCAAGGGAAATAATGGATTCATAAGATTGTATTTCACTTGTTCTTTAAAGGGAATAAATATTGTGACGAAGAAGTGCACTGTTTTTTCCCTAGGTGCGCTCAAAATTCAGAAATCGCGAAATTAGCGGAAAAGCGTTTTTTGCGGCCAAAAGTTGTATATTTTTTTTCAGGCGAACAAAATTTTTTTCCGCAAGACTAACTGCGAAACCATTGTTCTGGGTGTAATGCCTAGACCTACAGTAAATTTCATCACAATCGGGAATGGTGACCGGGACCTCGTGTTCGATCTTATCTGGACACACCCAGCAGAGCAGCATGTAGGTACAGCGTACTGAAATATTACAGAACACGTAGTGTGGGTAGCGTTCTTTTCCATAATTCGCGCGGTGTAGCGGCAGTTTCTCTACTCAAGTAATCGAGCTGCCGCGACGCCAAGAGCCACTGACATCGCTCTCAAAAGACCACCGTCCGGTGCGAGGCCATCTTGTCTTGTTTCTTCGCACGACCGGCGTTGCAACGTACGTATACACAAATGAGACAGCCGTACCGCATCAGAAGCATTGTCACTGAAGGGCTAGCAGTTGAAAGAATCCATGGCCCATCGTCATACTTGTGGTCAACGCATGAACAGAACGTGAACTGATGTTAACGCCAAACCAATCAACGAAGTCGACGCGACGAAGGCGACGGAATCTGAACTATGTTGCCGATGTTGCGCCCTCACACAGTAACTATTGAAAATAAAGAAATCAGAGAGAGAAATTTCATCTGTGGCCGCTGTCGGAAGATGGCACTACTTCAAAATGTCGTCGGAATGGTACGAACGGTTCTCAATATGGTCGTTTTCACACTAACTTAATCAACTCTTTGTAATTATATGGTTCATTATCATGCGGCTTTAGATTAACTGGCGCGCTTGGCTAAGCCATAGCTACTATTTATTAATGTCGGCGTATATTGTGACGCAGCCATGAAATCGTAAAGAGCTGAAGAAAAATGACGCATCTTTGTGCCACCATGATCCACTGTAATTCAGTGACTATATAAGGGCCAGCGCTTCTTAGAGGGTATGTGTAAATGTCTGTACGTATGCGTCTGTAGTGAATTGTTTGTGTTGTGGGTTTTATACAGCGAATGAATTGTGTATGTATTGAATTTGAATGTGCGTACTATGTGTCTGCCTAGTGAACGTGTGCGTATCAACTTTCCGGTGTCCTTGAGTAATCCATGAATGGGCCTACCTCCCTGAAATGCCGTGTGCAGTATCAACGTACGCCGCCTCAGTCAGAAACAACTTTTTTTAGTATTGTTTAATCCCTCTAGATGGCGCCACCTACCACCTACTTCGCGGCCGCGGCGCTCTCATAGCTCCACCTACTTATATGAAGTTGAACATCTATCTATCGAAACTATGCTCTGCTGCGCCGGGATTGTTTTGATGCGACAGAATGTACATTTTGGAGGCACGAACGCGTGGATAACGTCGCTACACCGTGTGACGCTTCGACAAATAAAGACAGCAAGCCTAACGTACAGTCTCCGGGTGAGAGCCTCTTTGCAGTATCCGTCTCTTTTAAAATGAACGCCGTCTCGCTGGCCGAGCGAAACGTACGAGTTCCGTCGTTCTGTTTCGCGAGGTTTTCATCACTACAGGTTTGTCTGCTTGATTTCATTGTCATAGCGTTCGATATTAAGCTCAGCGGGACCGTTTTTTTGTGACTGCCAGTGCCGCATACTCTTTATAAGTCGAGAATCGATGCGCTCGCTAGGCCTAAATCTATTGCTCGCTTCACTGGCTTGGCGTCAGCCATCTTGATTTTGACGGTTTCTCCATTGAAAAGGGAGGAACGGTTTCTCCATTTGAAGACGAACATTGGGGACATCGCCGTTTCTCCCTTAAAGGAGAGAGGGTCACTCCATTTTTTTTTAAGAATGAAACGTAAATGTTGCTGTTACAGTGCGGACTTAAACCTTTCGCACCTGGCGGTGTCAGTTGACACCACCACACAACATTTCCCCTAGCACCTCGGAAATGAAACCAAAATTGTCACTGCTTGGGGGAATACTTCTTCAAGAATCCCCACTGCGATTGACAACAAAATTGTGACACGCTTGCGGAGCTGGGAGCCGCAGGGAAGAAGCTTGAGCGAAGTCAAAGGTGACGCCGAGGCGGGGAAGCTGTGGCGGGTAAGCGCCATTTTCGGGTCGACGTACGCAAGCTGTTTCATTGAGTATCACTCTGAAAAATGACACGTGGTTCAAATTATGTGTACTCTAGTGAGCAGCAAGAAAACAGAAGTCATTTTCTCATTTCGCGACCGCTGAGCCCTGATGACCTAATGTGATGTAATGTCTATAAATCCATCATTACTTGCACGACAGGAGCAATTTTTCATGTGCGGTCTTGTGAGGTCCTAAGTATTAGGAAAACACGCACAAAAAGGTCTCCGACCAAAATAAAAAATCGAGGGCTGAAAGGGTTAAGGGACAATTCGCAAGTGACTTCTGATCGGCTGTAACAACGTCTCGGTGAACTTTTGTGTTATCTGTGGGCATTTTGTTTGTGAAATATTTGTGTTTTGTAAAATGTTTTGTTGAGTGGACACTTTTTTTTTGTATTGAAGAACTGGGACTAAGTGTGTGAGTGTTCGTTTATGTGCCTTTGGACAGTTTTGTGGTTGTTCACTACTTTGCGACGGCAGCTATTACGCGAAAGTAGAGGAGTAGCCGGCACCACGTAATGGCAACAACCTCTCCTTACATACATTTTGTAAATAAAAAAAGAATTTTGCATTTTCTTTTACTGGCAAACGAGTATCCTGAACACTTTGTCGCGGGCTTATAAGTAATAAAAACATTTACGTATATAGGTGCTTGAGTTTTATATGACGTTTCACATGAAAGTTTGCACCTAAATCTTTTCGAGTCCTTGTCAATAACAGGCAAGAATTTTTGGGTAAGTTTGGACAAATCGTACTGATATTGCACCCATGGCGTCCATTAGAAAGCGCTCGCATTCCAGTCGCAAAATGTGTAGACAATGTGCTAAGCGCACATCTATTCACGTAGGTTTCGTTATCCATCGCTTACAGAACTTGCACTGCGTTTTCGAGGTTCGCTTTGCGCAGAGGGCAGCGTGAAACTGAAAGAAAAGGCTTCTTCCAAAAGTACATGGAATGTGGAACGTCGCTTAATTGCTGATTATGATGGTGCACGTCTATATTTAGCGCTTCTTGGTAACTCTCTAATACTGAAACACTGCGCAGGCTATACATTGACAAAAAAAAAAACAATGCACGCTAAAGTATTTTCTCCCAAGGCTTCATATTCATTGAAAAAAAAAATATTCACGCATCCCTACTGAAACATTCCGTATAGAATTACAATAACTGCGTATGTTTCCGTAATATTTCTACGGAAATATATGGCAACTAGATGTATTCCGTAAGGAAACCTAAGGAATTATCGGAATGCTACGTGAAACGTTTCAGTAATGATTTCTATAAAGCGGAGGGTATCCTTAAATGTATGCACAAGTTGCGCATGACCTGCACTCGTCGACGCGTCTTGCAAGTCGCGAATCTAGGGCGCCTAACTCTGCTCTTTTACAACGCAACGACGGTCGTCATAATAATAAGTGTAATGTAGCAAGCTCACCAAACATACCTTACCTGCTTTTGCTTAAGACCGTAGGGACTGTTCCTGAAGGCTCTCGGATAATGCTCCAAAATAAAGGCGTCTGCGGAGGAAATTAGAACGACAGCGCAATGTTATGAAAGAGCACATGAATCATTGGTATTGCGTAGCACATGTTAAGCCTCGTTCCCATTTGTGACTAGCACTGGTCGCGCGACCAACTTAGACGCAAAGCGACTAATCGCAAATGACCGCTTTGCTTCTGAAAGCGACTACTTTGTCACAGTCAGTCGCTGCTCGATTTTTCAGTCACGCCGCTGCAGCCGTAAATCTCTGAACCAATCAGATGCGCAGGAGCAGGACGTCAGCTTAGTTTGCGGGGCAATAGCAATGCGAACAGATATGAATGCTGTGTGTCGACGGGTCTAAGTCGCACGCATGTGTCAATATCGGTCGCCTTGAGTCGCTGTTTAGTCGCCAGTCGCAAATGGTCCCGCGACCGGTGCGAGTCGCCGGTGTGAGCGAGCTTTTATGGCGCGTTCACACTGAGACATTCGGCGGCGAGAGCGCGCGGAATCCGCTTCGGCGGCAGCGAGATCCGCCGGAAAAGCCCATTCCGCGCCGATCGGTCCTTGACCGATTTTTGCGGCAGCTGCCGCCGGATTCCCTCACCGCGAACCAATCGGAACGCGAGTCGAACATTCGAAAAATGGCGGCGCGCTTGTGATATCGCAGTCGTCGAAGCCCGCAGCAACAGCGAAGTCTTTCGTAATCGTCCTGTAGCTCTCGACAAGTGCCAAGTGTTGTCGCGATTATCATCTTTGCAATACACCATCGCGATCTCGCAAAACGGGTAGCATTATCTCGGCTCGGCCAAGCTTCTCGCGTCTTGCAAATCAGGGCGAACCAACCACGACTGCTTGCGTCGTTTCTTGTTCGGCGAACGCATGTTTCTCCTCGTCAGACATCGCCAGAAAGTTCCTTTAAAACAGGCCCAGCAGTTCCACGACCCTGCTCCTGTTTATGCGCTTCGCCATAACGAAATGCGTACACAACTCAGAGCGCGTCGATGCCAGCGTTCCTTCGCACGAAGGGACGATGACAACTAGGCGCCCTAGTTTCGGCGGTGCGGTTGCTAAGCGGTGTGAACAATGTTGAATTTCGGCGGTGCGCGAATACCGGTCGCTGTGGCCGGCGGATTCCCCAGTGTGAATGAGCCATTAGTGCGGCCAAAGGTGAACGTTCCGCGGAACCGAATGACGATCTAACACCAGCAGTATCTGTCACTTGATCATGCTGCCGCAGTTTGCAGTAAGAAAACTTAAGGCCTGAAAATTGTGTAAATGAACACTCGAAATTGACCAAGCTAACATTAATGAGAGAACAGGCGGAAGCGTATGATCGCACGAGCCACTCATTAAACTACGTTGATGTTCTCAGCCAATAGCATTCCCCCTCCCCCTTTTTTACCCTGAAGCCTTCTGCTCCTCACCCGTTCTTGCACTGCCTTCGGGATCGGCGCACTTTTGACAAAGCGATGATGTCATGTAATGACGCCATCAGGCGACGCAGTCATGATTATGGTGGCAGGCTATAGTGTCTTACCAGCAGCTTCTTACCTACGGGGCAGAAACCTGCCGGCTTACGCAGAGGGTTCAACTTATATTTGGGACGACGCAGCGAGTCACAGTAAGGAAGGGGACAGCTGTAACCTTAAGGTACGAGAAGAGAGCTGAGTGGTTGAGGGAACAAATGAGTCTTAAGGACATCTTAGTCGAAACCAAAAAGAAGAAATGGGCGTGGGCAGGGCATGCAGCGCGAAGGCAAGATAACCTCTGGTCATTCAGAGAAACAGAATGCGTTCCTAGAGAACGGAAGCGCTTCAGGGCAAGGAATACAGTTAGGTGAACAGATGAGATTGAGAAGTTTGCGGGGATAACGTGGCCACTGCTAGCACAGGACCGGGTTCATTAGAGCAACACGGGACAGGCCTTTGTCCTGCAGTGGGCGTAGTTAGGCTGATGCTGATGATCAGGCTATGGCGTCACAAATATTGGCGATCTGTAACGTCACGATGATGTCATCTTGTAATATGAGGTCATTGATGACGTCATGCAACAATTTGCCAACTCTCGCGATGTATCGACATGTTTCACAGGATTTCGCAATGCCTCACCTGGTCTCGCGAAGTATCATTGTGTCTCGCTACATCTGGCAAAGATCTTACTTATGAGAGATATAAGGCTTTTGCCTTATAAATATGAGCTGTACCAATAGATATCGTCGTCGCACTCAGAAGTCTGCGTAGATGTCCCAAGCAAATGCGTTCCTAAAGCAATTGGGGGCGACTTCGAGTATTACGTATTACTTCAGATAACGAAACGCTGTCCCTTGACAAGCTGGCTGTGTTCAGAAAAATATTCGACGGTTTAGAGAACTATGCACTTTATTATGGGAGAGCGGTAAGCCGTCCCGATCCTGATTACCACCCGGTAGAAAAACTCGATAGCGGGAAAAAAAGCCACCTGAGTGACGAAAAAATAAGTGAGCTTCGCACTTGTGGTGCCAGACCTGAAGGAAGTGCCGAGGGGGGCGGCCTTCCTAGTTTGCCTTTATTTTTCTCTTTCTTTCTTCATCTATCTCTTTCTTTTTCTCTCATCCCTACATTTGTTCTGTCTCCTTTGTCTCTGTTTGTTTCTATTTCTTTCTTTATCTATTTATATTTCTTTGTATTTCTTGCTCCTTTTATCTTTCTTTCTATCTTTCTCTTGCCGTGTATATATTTCGCTGTCTTATTTTCATTCTCTTTTTCCTTTCTTTCTTTCTTTCTTTCTTTCTTTCTTTCTTTCTTTCTTTCTTTCTTTCTTTCTTTCTTTCTTTCTTTCTTTCTTTCTTTCTTTCTTTCTTTCTTTCTATGCCATACCTTGCTCTCCCCTCCTCCTCCTCCCAATTGCATCTCTCTTCCTCACCCTAACTTCCCTTTCCCACCCCCATGGTATACTATACTATGCACGGTTTGACTGATCTAAGCGCACACATACGAAGACGAAAAAAGGGAAGACAGTTTACCGCCATAGTTATCCATAATTGTCTTGTCGCGCATGCGTCGATCAGTTGTTCGTTGTACTTATATGCTTTCTTGTTCAATGAATCTTTTAGTTGCGAGTAAGTGCTTGTCCTGGTGTCTTCCCTTTAAATGCGAAGCATTTCTTAGCGAACTTCTGCGACTTTGAGCGTATCTATCTATCTATCTATCTATCTATCTATCTATCTATCTATCTATCTATCTATCTATCTATCTATCTATCTATCTATCTATCTATCTATCTATCTATCTATCTATCTATCTATCTATCTATCTAGCCGCCTACGACTTTGTGCTCTCCTGGTCGCTTGGTTAATTGAATGTACACCAAAATTGGTATGGCGTAACATGACTGTATGACAAACATAAATGACAAGTCATAACATGAAAATCATGACACGCATGTCATGTACAGCATGATTTACATGCCACGCTCATGGTGCGCTGGCAGCCGTTTCGCTAGCTTTATATACACCAAATTTGATACCTTGTGATGTGACTGTGTGACGCATATAAAAACACGAGTTAACATGAAAATCATGACAGGCATGTCATGCACAGCATGACTTACGTGCCACGCTCATGGGGCGCTGGCGGCCGTTTCGCTAGCTTGATCTATCCTGAAATTGGTATTGCGCGACGTGACTGTGTGACGAACATAAAAACGAGTTAATATGAAAATCATGACACGCATGTCATGTACAGCATGACTTACGTGCCACGCTCATGGTGCGCGGGCGGCCGTTTCGCTAGCTTGATCTACCCCGCAATCAGTATTGCGCGACGTGCCTGTGTGACGAACATAAAAACGGGAGTTAACATGAAAGTCATGACACGCATGTCATATACAGCATGACTTACGTGCCACGCTCATGGTGCGCTGGCGGCCGTTTCGCTATCTTGATGTACAGCAAAATTGGTATCTTCCGACGTGACTGTGTGACGAACATAAATAATACGGGGTAACATGAAAATCATGACACGCATGTCATGTACAGCATGACTTACGTGCCACACTCATGGTGCGCTGGCGGCCGTTTCGCATCTTGATGTACAGCAAAAATTGGTATCTTCCGACGTGACTGTGTGACGAACATAAATAATACGGGGTAACATGAAAATCATGACACGCATGTCATGTACAGCATGACTTACGTGCCACGCTCATGGTGCGCTGGCGGCCGTTTCGCTAGCTTGATATACACCAAAATTGGTGTCTTGTGACGTGACTGTGTGACGAACGTAAATAACACGAGTTAACATGAAAATCATGAAACGCATGTCATGTACAGCATGACTTACGTGCCACGCTCATGGTGCGCTGGCGGCCGTTTCGCTAGCTTGATATACGCCAAAATTAGTATCTTGTGACGTGACTGTGCGACGAACATAAATAACACGAGTTAACATGAAAATTATGACACGCGTGTCATGTACAGCATGACTTACGAGCCACGATCATGGTGCGCTGGAGGCCGTTTCGCTAGCTTGATATACACCAAAATTGGTATCTTGTGACGTGGACTGTGTGAGGAACATAAATAACACGAGTTAACATGAAAGCCATGACACACATGTCATGCACAGCATGACTTACGAGCCACGATCATGGTGCGCTGGAGGCCGTTTCGCTAGCTTGATATACACCAAAATTAGTATCTTGTGAAGTGACTGTGTGACGAACATAACTAACACGAGTTAACATGAAAATTATGACACGCATGTCATGTACAGCATGACTTACGAGCCACGATCATGGTGCGCTGGCGGCCGTTTCGCTAGCTTGATATACACCATAATTGGTATCTTGTGACGTGACTGTGTGAGGAACATAAATAACACGAGTTAACATGAAAGCCATGACACACATGTCATGCACAGCATGACTTACGAGCCACGCTCATGGTGCGCTGGAGGCCGTTTCGCTAGCTTGATATACACCAAAATTGGTATCTTGTGACGTGACTGTGTGAGGAACATAAATAACACGAGTTAACATGAAAGCCATGACACACATGTCATGCACAGCATGACTTACGAGCCTCCGATCATGGTGCGCTGGAGGCCGTTTCGCTAGCTTGATATACACCAAAATTAGTATCTTGTGAAGTGACTGTGTGACGAACATAAATAACACGAGTTAACATGAAAATTATGACACGCATGTCATGTACAGCATGACTTACGAGCCACGATCATGGTGCGCTGGAGGCCGTTTCGCTAGCTTGATATACACCAAAATTGGTATCTTGTGACGTGACTGTGTGAGGAACATAAATAACACGAGTTAACATGAAAGCCATGACACACATGTCATGCAGAGCATGACTTACGAGCCACAATCATGGTGCGCTGGCGGCCGTTTCGCTAGCTTGATATACACCAAAATTAGTATCTTGTGAAGTGACTGTGACGAACATGAATAACACGAGTTAACATGAAAATTATGACACGCATGTCATGTACAGCATGACTTACGAGCCACGATCATGGTGCGCTGGAGGCCGTTTCGCTAGCTTGATATACACCAAAATTGGTATCTTGTGACGTGACTGTGTGAGGAACATAAATAACACGAGTTAACATGAAATCCATGACACACATGTCATGCACAGCATGACTTACGAGCCACGCTCATGGTGCGCTGGAGGCCGTTTCGCTAGCTTGATATACACCAAAATTGGTATCTTGTGACGTGACTGTGTGAGGAACATAAATAACACGAGTTAACATGAAAGCCATGACACACATGTCATGCACAGCATGACTTACGAGCCACGCTCATGGCGCGCTGGAGGCCGTTTCGCTAGCTTGATATACACCAAAATTGGTATCTTATGACGTGACTGTGTGAGGAACATAAATAACACGAGTTAACATGAACGCCATGACACACATGTCATGCACAGCATGACTTACGAGCCACGCTCATGGTGCGCTGGAGGCCGTTTCGCTAGCTTGATATACACCAAAATTGGTATCTTGTGACGTGACTGTGTGAGGAACATAAATAACACGAGTTAACATGAAAGCCATGACACACATGTCATGCACAGCATGACTTACGAGCCACGCTCATGGTGCGCTGGAGGCCGTTTCGCTAGCTTGATATACACCAAAATTGGTATCTTGTGACGTGACTGTGTGAGGAACATAAATAACACGAGTTAACATGAAAGCCATGACACACATGTCATGCACAGCATGACTTACGAGCCACGCTCATGGTTCGCTGGAGGCCGTTTCGCTAGCTTGAGCTACCCGAAGTTGGTATTGCGCGACGTTACTGCGTGACGAACATAAATAATATGCGTTAACACGAAAACCATGACACGCATGTTCCTCAATGACATACAAGACGATGTATGCAGCTCTTTGCAGGCTGGTTCGCATTACATCGATTCCCACAATACGTGGGATCTGCCGGCTTTTTTCGTCTTAGTATGTGTGCGCTTACATCAGTCAAACCATGCATTTCAACCAACTAGCCCAGTTATTGATTCTCTTGCATTACACTATGTTTTACAAGGCTATGTTATGTTCTGCTAGCGTGCCTGGATAGCGTGGATAGCGGGCCTGGTCCGGAATTTTTTTTCGCTAGGAATTTCTCTCTCTCTCTCTTTCTTTCTCTCTCTCTCTGTACTCGTTTTATCACCCCTCAGAATTATTCCATCGCACGCCGGACAATCGGCGCACGTTTTCTGGGAGAAGCACACGCAACCTGATTTCATAACACCGCGCACACTTACGTGTTGAAGATCGCCGAATTTTCCTTACCAGAGACATGTTTGTGCCGCTGGTTATGGTTTGAAAACATGAATGTCACGACAAATTTCTTCAGAGATCCTGACATCATTGCGCATACAAAAATTATATTTCAGTCGGAAAGAAACTAACTTTTATTTTCTAAAATGTTCAATATTTACATCAGCAGAGAAGAGGTACATCTGCTTCAAACGAAGGCCACCATGATACACCATAACAGAGTCCTTGTCTATTCAAAATCGACCACGACCTCCAGTCCAGCTCAGTGAACAAGTAGAGATAAATCTTCAGACTTCGTCAGTGACCGTGCTTCATTTCACGATTTACGAGAACGCGTGGATGCCGGCATCGATACGGACCAATCTCTGAACATTCTGCGAGTGTTTTGAAAAACATTTAGCTTATCAATGTGCACAATTGGGCTAGTTGGTAATCCATTGATGCTTCTTCAAAGCATGCTTCAGAGACGAGGCACAAATAATTGCGACACACAGAAGCACAAATATGTGTCGCAATTTTTCGTCCCTGGTCTCTGAAGTTTGCGCTAAAGAAGAATCAATAAGCTTATGTTGAAGAAAGAATCTGAAGCACGCACAAGGGCCTCTCGGTCCATTGGGTGAAGATAGACGTGATTCTCTCTGAAAGGCACATACAAAAAAAAAATTACAGCATATCGACGGGTGAATGATGAAGAGCTTGGGCGAAGCTCCTGAAGCAATCATGGTTACACCGTGAAATGTTCAGTGGTTTCGCCCAGCAGTAATCAAAGCGATACGCCGCTTTGATTACTGCACGCCATCTAGCGGGCAGGGTGCCGCTGTTTTCTTTTTCTTTTCCTCTTTCTTTCTTTCCTTTCTCTTTTTTTTCTTTTTCTTCTTCTTTTTCTCCATTTGTCTTGTTTTTTCTTCGTCTTTTTTTTTCTTTTTTCTGCACACATATTGCACACATCTCTATGGGACAGCGCCATCTCGTATATCGTCACCAAATGCAGTTTGAATGCCGCTGCTGATGATGATTTGGAGCCATTCCCTTTGTATCGGGCGGGTAATATTAATTTGCCCTAGCCAGCAAACAAACAAAAAAAGAAAAAAGAAAACAAATAAAAAACACACACACACAACACCGTAAATAAGTCTGTACGGCTAATTCACTGCCGCTGCGTCGCTCGCCATCACCGCACCAGCATATCTATGGGACATCACGATCTATTGAATGATACGCGAGACGCGACGGCGAGGGAACGCCGCATGGAGCGACGACCGTCCAGGTGATGCTATAAGGAGCTTCGTCCCTAAAACGCGGAAATCGTGCCAGAAGCAAATACACAAAACAATCTACGAAGCATATATCTCGACAGAATTATGAA